>NW_024068326.1:0-183390 GCF_009389715.1 Phoenix dactylifera
TGTTGCCCAAAGATGGTCCCACCCAGAGGGGGGTGAAATTGGGTGTTTTAAAAAACTTTTTTGACTAATTTAAGATTAAACCACACAAATATATAAACTAAAGCAAGGATAAAGGGATAAGAGAAGACAACCACAAGCACACGGTTTTATAGTGGTTCGGGAGCCTTCACTGCTCCTACATCCACTCCCAAAGCGCCTTTGGGTATTTCCACTATAATCCAAGATTACAGTACGGTAGTTTTGCGAGTTCACTACCCAACTCGTTGTTTTACAACCGGGCTCACAACAAACCCTAAACCCCCAATTTCTCTTAGGCTTGGGACGCCTTTCCCTTGTTCCAAGTCCCTTGACTTGAACAAGCACCACGATAAAAGAGTGTACAAAAGAATATAAAAGCTCTAGAAAGCAAATATAGCACTTATGAACAATGAAACCCGGAAGAATCTTTTTGCCGTTGGAAGCGTGGGAGATGTTGATTCTTCCAAGGTAGACCGCGTAGGGTTGAGTGTGAGCTTTGATTCCCGAGCGCGCGAGAGTGGTTGAGCTTGAAATCACTTGGGAGACTTGAAAGTACTTGATTTCCTTCCTTGGATGCACTCCACTCCCTTGAGCTTTTCTTTCAAACTTCTCTCTTGAATGATTTTGCTTTGGGTTGGTGAAGAGTTGTTGAGCACCACTTAAGAGGTCCCTTTTATAGCCCAAAAAGCAAATATAGCCGTTAGAGACAAAAAAGAGAAGGATTTGAAATTCAAAATCAAACCTGAAAAGCTGTCAGTCGCGTCCCAGGCGCTCCGGGGACGTCTCCGCTACAGCGAGAGACGTCTCACCTACAGGATTTTTACTTTTTACTTTATCTGGGGTCGACTCGGCACTTTACGGGGACGTCTCGCCTTGTCTGTGCTTTTTGAGTGGGGACGACTCCGCTTCTTTGGGGACGACTCCGCTTCTTTGTCTCCGAAAAACTTGCCCTCTGGAATTCCCTGAGAGAGTCGTCTCCGCTCTTTCAGGGGACGTCTCCGCTTGTGTCCACTTTATGCGTGGGGACGACTCCGCTATCTCAGAGTCGACTCCGCTTCCTTATCACCGCAAAAACCATTCTCTGGAAAACCCTGAGAGAGCCGTCTCCGCCATCTTGGGGACGTCTCGGGGAGTCTCCTTTTTGCTTGCGGGGACGACTCCGCGTACAGCGGGGACGTCTCGCGCATATCCCTTGAGAAACGTCTTTCTGCCGCCACTGAGAGAGTCGACTCCGCTTCTGAGAGAGTCGACTCCGCTAACGCGGGGACGACTCGGCAGGTGCTGGGGACGACTCCAAGTGCGCCAGTTCTTCCTGTTTGTGCCAGAGACGTCTCTGAACCTATCAGGAGACGTCTCGGCTGTCCCTGAACTTTTTCTTTAGCTCAAATATTCTTCAATAAATTCATAAAAATTGTGGGAACTTGCCTAGACATTTCTTAACAATTTTCTAAGTAAAACACATGAATTCCTCAATCGAATTGTTAAGATATAATGGAATTTTACTCTAGTGTTTTGTATTCATCAAAATCCATTAGGGGGTCAACAATCTCCCCCTTTTTGATGATGACAAAACACTGAGTATATGCAAAATTTGAAATTTAAACATATACACAGTATTGATCAGATATACAAGTATAATGTTTTGATTTGAACTAGATACGATGTGCATCACTTAAATTTCCTTGTGCATAGGATTGATCTTTATAGTTCTTAAATGATTTTATCATATGAACTGAATTTGAATCAAGTTAGAATGATATATTGATGCTGAAGATAATTTAAAAACTAGATTCTTTTTGACTCCCCCTTTCTTTTCCAGAAGGGCAATTATCTTAAAATTAATATTCTTCAATAACCATATTCAATATTCATTCTATACCCCCCTTTCAATATCCATATTTTTCAATATTCATATTTCAATATTCTATTCCCCCTTACAATATTCTACTCCCCCTTTTTGTCATCAACAATGAAGGGGACAAATGATACTCAAGGTGTGACATTCATATTACTCCCCTTTGTTTGTGGAATTCATTTCATACTCATCGTTTAGTTTAACATAGTTATCACAAGATGTGCTCCCCCTGTTTCTTTGTATCACACAATCAAACACATACACAGAATTGGCAATGTACACAAGATTTTAAAAAGAAATTGTATTCATTCATATGTCATTGTAAGTCTTTGAAGTTAGTACATAAGAGTATTGATTTCAAGTACAAAAGGAAGAGTCATAACAAGTATTGATTTCTAGTACAAAAGTGTTTCACAATGGCCTAGGATTTACAAAAAGAAGATCCTATAGGATATCCATCATCGGCGTCGTTGCTCATGGGGCATTGTACTTTGTGCATAAGCCTTACAGGCTGCATCTATGAAGCCATTGATAGAATCCATGAGAGTCTTAAAGTGATCTCCCTGTGACTTGTGGAAACCTGCCACAAGTGTTTCAAACTCTAAGGTTGCCATCTCAATTCTGCCTCTAAGTTGGGCAACTAAGGGTGCCCACATTGCCATCTGGCTTTGTCAACTCTTTGAGACTCTCGGAAATGGCCTTCAAGCTGTCTTTGAGCTCTATCGATCTGAATGTTTGGGTGGCACCTACCCCAACTATTTGCTGCTCTGTGGCTTCAATTTGAGCTCTAATTTTCTTCAGCTCTTGTCTGATGGGGGCCAGCTCTGCAGTCATCATGGATCTCATCTCCTCCCTCATCTGCTGACAATAACAGATGCTAAAGTGTGCATCTGCTCCTCTGATAGGAAGGAGGTCCCACTGACTGGAGGAGGTTGTGGCATGGATGTGGAAGGTCAGCTGAGCTGGAGGGAATATCAGGGATGTCCATGTGGCTAGGTGGAGGAGAGTGATGGTCAGGCTCATGATGTGGGATTTCAGGCTCTATGGTTTGTGCTTTTCTTTTTGGAACCTTGACCCACGACCCATCTATCTTGTGAAATTCCATTCTTCTCATTGAGCCCTCATTGTAATAATCGGTGTTTCTTAGGGCCTTTGCAGGTTCATTTGGTGGAATGGGAACCTTGAAGTGTTTAAATATTAAGGTAAAGATCATGCCATAGGGTATACTAAACCTAGAATACCTATGACATTGGGCAATGTAATTTAGCATGAGTCTAGGGAGGTTTAGGGGGATCCCTAGTAGGATATGGTGCATTATGACTAAATCACGCTCTGAAACAAAATCGAAGCGACCGGTTTTGGGGAATAGGACCCGATTGACAATGCTTAAAAGAAGTCTCATTTCTGCATTTAGGTCCTGGGAGTAGACAACATCAAGAGGGCCGCAGTCCTCTCTTCCTAGAATCAAGTTTAGGGCTATTTCCCTTTGGGGATGTGAGGTCGGTGCCTCACCGTCCTTAGGAATTTGTAGGACAGTGGATAGGACATCCTCATTAATTTCTACCAATGTCCCTCGGACATATGCAGTGTACCCTAAGTCCCCTAAGGCCATATCACTAAACATTTCTCTAACAAGGCCGGGGTAGGTCGAGATTTTTGAGGGTGCAAAGGTGCTCCCACCCTTGGGCTCGGAGTCTCTCTCCAATAGAGAACCCCTCATGATCTAGAAAGAAAAAATCGATGTGCCTGCCAGTCGTGACTGTGCGATTTGCACAGGAAATCGTCGTGGTCGGCGGAGCAACCGGAGGAGAAGGCGCGGAGGTTTCTTCCCGCCGTTCCTCGCCGTCGCCCGCTACTCTAGGTCGCCTCCCACGGGTTGTCCTAGCTTTCTTTGGTGCCATGGATGCTAGGGTTTGCGATTTAGGGCAAATGGAAGCTAGGTTTTGAAGTGGAGAGCAAGTGGAGGCTAGGGCTTTCCGTTTTGGTCGGGAATGAGGGAGAAAGCTCGAGTCGGCTCGAGCGATTTCGACCTATTTAAAAAGCCCTCATTCGGTCCCCGAGACGTCTCCGCCACTAAGGCGAGACGTCTCCCCCTGGGGGGACGTCTCTGCGACTTGCCAGAGACGTCTCCGGCACAAAAAATTTCAGACTGCAGTTCCAGATTTTTGTTTAATCACCCTAATCAATCGTGATTTCTTTTGATAGACACAGAGTGAATTTGTTTGTGATCCTCCCCCTTAATAATACATCCTATAATGATTTGATAATGACTTTTAGATTATTAAGATTGAAATGAGGAATGTTTGACCAAATTTCAAATACCCATGTTATAGGCTCTGAAAATATCTCTATGAAGAGTCCAAGGGAGGGTAACCATCCTCCGGAAAGTCAAACAGTTCGTCATTTAGTTTAGATGAATTCATGTTTTCACATATGTTTGCCTTGAGGTGGGTTACTAGTTCGAGTAGCAAAGTAAAGTAATACAAGTTCACTTCATTTGCTAGGATCATACAAGCTCAACGCATTCCTTAAGAAATTGAATCTATCTTTACAAAGGGGCTTTGTAAAGATATCAGCTAATTGATTTTCAGTACATACATATTCAATCATCACATCATTTTTCATCACATGATCCCTAATAAAATGATGCCTAATCTCTATATGCTTTGACTTAGAGTGTTGAATAGGATTTTTTGTTAAGTTGATTGCACTTGTATTGTCACACTTAATTGGTATATTGTCCATTTTAATACCGAAGTCTTCAAGCTGTTGCTTAATCCAAAGAACTTGGGCACAACAGCTTCCAGCTGCAATGTACTCAGCTTCAGCTGTGGACAAGGCAACTGAATTTTGTTTCTTGCTAAACCAAGAAACCAAATTGGCACCCAAGAATTGACATGTCCCACTTGTGCTTTTCTGTCGAGTTTGCACCCGGCAAAATCAGCATCGGAATAAGCAATTAAGTTTATGTCAGACTGTTTAGAGTACCATAAGCCTACATTAGATGTCCCTACTAGATATCTAAATATTCTTTTAACAGCTTGCAAGTGTGATTCCTTAGGACATGCTTGGTATCTAGCACACATACAAACACTGAATAATATATCTGGTCTACTAGCAGTAAGGTAAAGTAAAGAGCCTATCATACCTCTGTACAATTTGCAGTCTATACTTTTACCTTTTTCATCCTTATCAAGCTTGCAACTTGAGCCCATGGGTGTGCTGATTTCTTTTGCATCCTTCATCTTGAATTTCTCCAACATTTCTTTGATATACTTGGACTGACTGATGAATATGCCTTCCTCTGATTGTTTTATTTGCAGCCCAAGGAAGAAGTTGAGCTCACCCATCATGCTCATTTCAAATTCTCCCTGCATAAGCTTGGCAAACTCTTGACAAAGACTATCATTAGTAGCACCAAAAATTATATCATCCACATAAATTTGTACAAGCAATAAGTCATTTCCTTTTCTTTTAATAAAGAGGGTTTTGTCTACATTTCCTCTCTTAAATTTGTTTTCAATTAGGAAATTACTTAATCTTTCATACCATGCCCTAGGAGCTTGCTTAAGTCCATACAATGCTTTATGCAATTTATACACATAATCTGGATGTAAGTGATTTTCAAAACCTGGAGGTTGTCCTACAGAAACTTCCTCCATTATATAACCATTTAGAAATGCACTTTTTACATCCATTTGATAGAGTTTAAAGTCCATGAAGCATGCATATGCCAAAAGTAATCTAATAGCTTCTAATCTAGCAACAGGAGCAAAAGTTTCATCAAAATCTATTCCTTCCTCCTGATTATATCCTTTGGCCACTAGCCTAGCTTTGTTTCTTATTACTATTCCATCTTCATCTAGTTTATTTCTATACACCCACTTGGTGCCTATAATTGAAACATTTGGGGGTCTTTTCATTAGAGTCCAAACTTCATTTCTTTCAAATTGGTTTAATTCCTCTTGCATAGCGTTCATCCAATTATCATCTTTTTCAGCTTCTTCTAGTGATTTAGGCTCTATTTGTGAAACGAAAGCAAGATAATTACTAGTGTTTCTTAGAGAAGATCTAGTTCTTATACCTTGTGAAGGATCACCAAGGATTAGATCCTTTGGATGACCATGTGCATACCTCCATTCTTTAGGAAGATCTTGATTGTTTGATGGAGGTTGATCTTCTTCATCTTGCTGATTTGTATCTTCCTTAACCTCATCCTCATGTTGTTTGTCTTGTATGGAGAATTCCTTGATTCGGTCTTCAAGTATACCTGCATCAACATCTTCTTCTTTTCTAGAAGAATCTCCATTAGTTTCATCAAAAACAACATGAATGGATTCTTCAACAACGAGAGTTCTCTTGTTGAAGACCCTGTATGCTCTACTAGATGAGGAATAACCTAAGAAGATCCCCTCATCTGATTTGGCACTAAATTTACTGAGATTGTCCTTTCCATTGTTCAAAATAAAACATCGACAACCAAAAACATGAAAATAACTTATATTTGGTTTTTTGCCTTTTATCAATTCATATGGTGTTTTCTTTAAGATAGATCTAACTAAAGCACGATTTAAGATATAACATGAGGTACTTATTGCTTCAGCCCAAAAATACTTTGGTAGATCCGATTCGCACAACATGGTACGAGCCATATCTGCGAGTGTGCGATTCTTCCTTTCTACCACCCCATTTTGTTGGGGTGTCCTAGGTGCCGAGAAATTGTGATTGATACCATTTTCGTCACAAAACTTTTCAAAGTGTTGATTTTCAAACTCGGTACCATGATCACTCCTAATTGCTTTTAGCTTAAGATTGAGTTCATTTGAAACTTTATTATGAAACTTGATAAAAGCGGGAAAGGACTCATCTTTGTGTGCAAGGAATGAAACCCATGTAAAACGTGAAAAATCATCAACAATGACAAGACCAAATTTCTTACCCCCTAGACTAGCAGTTCTAGTGGGTCCAAACAAATCCATGTGAATTAGTTCTAAGGGTTTTGACGTTGAGACTATGTTCTTAGACTTAAAAGAACTTCTTGTTTGTTTTCCTAATTGACATGCCGCACAAATTTTATTCTTTTCAAAGTCTATTTTCGGTAGTCCTTTGACTAGATCCTTTGTAATCAATTTAGAAATTAAATCCATGCTAGCATGCCCTAACCTACGATGCCATAACCAACTAGTCTCATTGACTTTAGGATTCATGGCTACAAGACATTGGCCATCCTTCATGGTGAGATCATCAAGATCTACCATGTAAACATTTCCATGCCTATGTCCTGTGAGTATGATCTCATTATCAATTGGACTACTAATTATGCATAGTGACGATTCAAATGATACTTTAAAGCCCTTGTCACAAAATTGACTTATACTTAATAAATTATGTTTCAGTCCATTAACTAACAATACATTATCAATAAATGAGGAGGATGATATGGAGATTTTACCGACACCAATGATTCGGCCTTTAGCATTGTCTCCAAATGTGACTACTCCTCCTTCTTTTGATTCCAAGGTGACGAAGAGACTCTTGTCACCGGTCATATGCCTTGAGCAACCGCTATCAAGATACCACATTCTCTTTTTATTTTCGGCTGCAAGGCATACCTGCAAAATGATCATGTGAAGCTCTTAGGTACCCAAGTTTTCTTGGGTCCTTCGTGGTTAGTGTGGTTGGTTCCCTTAGGCACCCATACTTTAGTTATGTTTTTGGCTTTCACAAATGTACTCTTGTTAGTTTGGATTTTTCTTTGAATACAAGAGTAGACTTTATGTCCAGTCTTTCCACAATGAAAGCATGTAGGTTTTTCAGTTTTTACATCTTTCGCTTTTACAAAGAAATTCTTTAGATACTTTTGTTGTTTATTAGTTTTATAACCTAATCCGGCTTTATTAAAAATGGCTCTTTGATTTGAAAGAATGAGATTTAATTTTTCAGAACTTTGTGTGAATTTTTCAACAATTGGTTTGTACTTATGTACCTCATTCTTAAGATTCAAATTTTCTTTGACTAGTTCTTCCTTATCTTTTTTAAGAGATTCAACATTTTGTGCAAGTGAGGTATTAATATCGAATAGGGATTTTAATTTTAGATTTAATTCCTTAATTACTGTTTTTCCCTTTTCATTTTCAATACTAAGTTTTGAATTCTTAATTTCTAGGTTAGTAGTATTAATATTTTTAACGCTCTCCTTTTCAATTAATAGGTTTTCAATGTCTTCCTTTAGTTTTTGATTGGAGGCTTTTAATTCTTTATTTTTTGCTCCTAACATACTACAATCACCCATAAGTTCTTGAAAAGCTTCATACAATTCTTCTAAAGTAAAATTTATGGTTGGGTTTTGACATACCTCGTCGTCCTCGAACGCCATGAAGCATAAATTGGCGGTCTCTTCCTTCTCTTCCTCGGAGGATGATGTGTCACTATCATCCCATGTTGCCTTCAATGCCTTCTTCTTCTTCTTTCCAAAATACTTGTTTTGTTGAGGGCATTCGGAACGAATGTGTCCCGGTCTCTTGCAATCATAGCATATGATTGGATCTCTTTCTTTTTCCTTTTCTTTTTCCCAATTATTTCTACCTCCAAATTTCTTTCTTGGGAAGGGTTTCTTCCTTCTCATGAATTTCTTAAACTTCTTAACTATCAACCCCAAGTCCTCATCTTGGCTTTCTTCTTCACTCCCACTGCTCTCTTCTTCACACACACTTGAGGTAGCCTTGAGTGCGATTGTCTTTTTCTTCGGCAACTCTTCTTCATGTTGCTTCATCGTGAGCTCATGCGTCATCAATGAGCCCAAGAGTTGCTCTAGCCCCAAGGTGTTGAGGTCTTTGGCTTCTACGATCGCCGTGACCTTTGCTTCCCATGCTTTTGGCAAAGACCTGAGAATTTTACTCACAAGTTCCGGGTTAGTGTAGGATTTACCCAAGCTTTTTAAACCATTAATTATATCCGTAAAGCGTGTAAACATGCATGTGATGGTTTCATTGGGTTCCATCTTAAACAACTCATATTTGTGAACTAGAATGTTCACTTTGGACTCCTTGACTTGATTTGTACCCTCGTGGGTAACTTCAAGCTTATTCCATATTTTCTTAGCGGAACTACATGTGGAGACTCTATTAAACTCATTTGCATCTAAAGAACAAAATAATGAGTTCATGGCTCTAGAATTGAGTTGAGCCATCCTATCATCATTCTCATCCCAATCCTCTTCAGGTTTGGGAACTCGAATGCCATTAACTATGTGTGATGGTTCTTGTGGTCCCTTGACTATAACCCTCCACAAGGCATAGTCTTGTGCTTGAATGAAGATTTTCATTCTAGTCTTCCAATAGGTATAATTTGTCCCATTGAAGAGTGGAGGTCTATTGGTTGCTTGCCCCTCGGCAGGAACATTGTTAAAGGGTGTTCCCATCTAGATCTTTGGCTAAGACGGTTAGGTCTTTCAAGAAATATAAGAGCACCTGCTCTGATACCACTTGTTGCCCAAAGATGGTCACCCAAGAGGGGGGTGAATTGGGTGTTTTAAAAAACTTTTTGACTAATTTAAGATTAAACCACACAAATATATAAACTAAAGCAAGGATAAAGGGATAAGAGAAGACAACCACAAGCACACGGTTTTATAGTGGTTCGGAGCCTTCACTGCTCCTACATCCACTCCCCAAAGCGCCTTTGGGTATTTCCACTATAATCCAAGATTACAGTACGGTAGTTTTGCGAGTTCACTACCCAACTCGTTGTTTTACACCGGGCTCACAACAAACCCTAAACCCCCAATTTCTCTTAGGCTTGGGACGCCTTTCCCTTGTTCCAAGTCCCTTGACTTGAACAAGCACCACGATAAAAGAGTGTACAAAAGAATATAAAAGCTCTAGAAAGCAAATATAGCACTTATGAACAATGAAACCCGGAAGAATCTTTTTGCCGTTGGAAGCGTGGGAGATGTTGATTCTTCCAAGGTAGACCGCGTAGGGTTGAGTGTGAGCTTTGATTCCCGAGCGCGCGAGAGTGGTTGAGCTTGAAATCACTTGGGAGACTTGAAAGTACTTGATTTCCTTCCTTGGATGCACTCACTCCCTTGAGCTTTTCTTTCAAACTTCTCTCTTGAATGATTTTGCTTTGGGTTGGTGAAGAGTTGTTGAGAACCACTTAAGAGGTCCCTTTTATAGCCCAAAAAGCAAATATAGCCGTTAGAGACAAAAAGAGAAGGATTTGAAATTCAAAATCAAACCTGAAAAGCTGTCAGTCGCGTCCCAGGCGCTCCGGGGACGTCTCCGCTACAGCGAGAGACGTCTCACCTACAGGATTTTACTTTTTACTTTATCTGGGGTCGACTCGGCACTTTACGGAGACGTCTCGCCTTGTCTGTGCTTTTTGAGTGGGGACGACTCCGCTTCTTTGGGGACGACTCCGCTTCTTTGTCTCCGAAAAACTTGCCCTCTGGAATTCCCTGAGAGAGTCGTCTCCGCTCTTTCAGGGGACGTCTCCGCTTGTGTCCACTTATGCGTGGGGACGACTCCGCTATCTCAGAGTCGACTCCGCTTCCTTATCACCGCAAAAACCATTCTCTGGAAAACCCTGAGAGAGCCGTCTCCGCCATCTTGGGGACGTCTCGGGGAGTCTCCTTTTTGCTTGCGGGGACGACTCCGCGTACAGCGGGGACGTCTCGCGCATATCCCTTGAGAAACGTCTTTCTGCCGCCACTGAGAGAGTCGACTCCGCTTCTGAGAGAGTCGACTCCGCTAACGCGGGGACGACTCGGCAGGTGCCGGGGACCACTCCAAGTGTGCCAGTTCTTCCTGTTTGTGCCAGAGACGTCTCTGAACCTATCAGGAGACGTCTCGGCTGTCCCTGAACTTTTTCTTTAGCTCAAAATATTCTTCAATAAATTCATAAAAATTGTGGGAACTTGCCTAGACATTTCTTAACAATTTTCTAAGTAAAACACATGAATTCCTCAATCGAATTGTTAAGATATAATGGAATTTTACTCTAGTGTTTTGTATTCATCAAAATCCATTAGGGGGTCAACATTCTTGTCTTGGTCACGCTCAGTACCCTTGTTCTCTAACAAGCACCTGCACTATCACTTTAGTGTCCCTACACTGTGGACTCAAGTCTCGTCCATCCAGAAGGAGAGTGATCTGTGCACTGATCGGATCGATCACCGTCCTCGTGATGATCCATTGATCAGGAGCATTTAGAAATTAATCATAACAAATGACCTTCACACACTCTCACAAACTATTAATGAAAAGGACTTAGCACAATTGAACGCTAATGCTATGAACATGTTATATTGTGCTATTCATGAAACGAAGTTTAATGAAATTTCTGCATGCTTATCTGCTAAGGAGATCTGGGATACTTTAGAAAATATTTATGATAAATCTCAGACTAGCTCACATGTGCTTCAAATATATACTAACAATGAGACTGCAGAAAAGGGTGTTGAATCTCCCTCAGTCGAGTCGACTCCAAGTATCTCAGAGTCGACTCTCAAGTTCACCGAGTCGACTCCAATAAGGTCCGAGTCGACTCCGAGGCAAATCAGCTTCCTAAAGACAAGGAAAAAGAGGAAGCAAGAAGAAAGGAAGAAAGAGATAAAAAGGAAGAAAGCCTTGACCAAGAAAGAGTCAAGCCAAAAAATAAAGGTTAGGAGCAACAATGATGATATTAGCTCCAAGAAACTACAAGAGGTAACTGACTTGTGCTTTATGGCACAAGAAGACAAGGTAAAATCTGAATCTACTCTTACCTCAAATGATTTTCAAGAAGAATTCTCTTATGATGAATTATTAAATGCTTTTCATGAGTTGTATAGTGAATGTAGAAAATTAACTGTAAAGAAAAAAAAGAATAAAAATCTTAAGAAACTAAATTCTGAAAATGAAAACTTAAGGTCATTTTCAGAAGAATTGATTCAGAAAAATCATAGCTTAATTAAAGAAAATCAAAACTTAAGTAAAGAAATTAATCAATTAAAATCTTTTATTAACAAATTCACCGTAAGTTCAGAACGATTAAAAATGATGTTTGAAAGCCAATATGTTACTTATGATAAATCAAAACTTGGCTTGACTTCTTTACTTAACAATAAATCTCTAGAGAAAAAGGTTATTAATTCACCAAACAAACCATTAAATAAGATAACTTATTTCAAAAACGAAAAGAATGGGTATAACAACTTTACCTATCGTTCTAACACAATTAAATCAAATGGTAAAGTTATTAATATTAAACAGATATGGGTTCCAAAAGGAACCATATGTCCTAACTCTCAAGGACCCAAGCAAGCTTGGGTACCCAAAATGAGAAAATGAGGATGAACACATAGGTGTACCAAGATACCCATGGAACAAAAGAAACTTAAAATATACTTATGAAAAGTTATTAACAAAAATCAGTAATCCTTGCATCTCATCATTATTTTTGCTTAGTATTTGATATAAATTGCTAGTAGTGATCAATTTTGTGATATAGAAAATACTGTTGGAAATATAATCAAATCATTTCATTTATAGTATACTTTACTCACTATTGGATAAGTTGCTAAATGATTAATCAATTTATTAAGAATAACTCTATGAATTCTCTATATGCTTGATTGATAGTTATTATCCATGGCATTATTGTTTATTGATCATAGATATGATAATGTGTACTTGGTATGCTTTTGAATATATGCACTATGAATACCAAGATTAAAGAAACCATATTTGGCATATGAAATCAGCTCATGCTAGTATGTACTTAATCTCAAAAGACCTTGCCATAGGCTCACTTAGATTATCCTCTTAAAGGTCAAAGTTTTACTATGCATGCTAACTAAGGAAACAAACAAAAATAATTTCTAAATCTAGAGATGTTGTTTCCAACACTAATTTTTCAAAAGTCTACATTAGCCTTGTTCTTGGCACTCAAATTGAAATATTTTCTGTATTGGCACAAACTCACAAAAAGCGATCAAATGATAAAGGTTTGCAAACTATGAATCACGGCATAGTTTTGAAAACCAATTTTTGTGTTAAGTTGTGCACAGAAAATAATATTGAATACAATTGTTTCTGCACCAAGAACACTATAAGTAAAATAGGATTAATAGAATCTTTGAAGAATTGAAAAAGGCAATATTGTATGATAGCCATCTACTTAAATGCCTTTTAAAAGCTATCATCAATACTTGTCATACATATGACTTCTATTAGATCTATTTTTGATGAAAACTTCTTTTGATCTTCTGAAAAATAAAAAAAAAATGAACTATTGCGTATCACTCATATTTTTCAGTCGTACATGTTATGCTTGATATGTTCTCTTGAAAAGTAATGCCAAATCTAATAAAGATATTTCTATCCTTGGATACCATTCATCAAGCAATGCATATAGAACATTCATGAAAAATTCTAGTTGTAGAAGTATCAATTCATTTTATTCTTTATGAGACTAATGATTTGTTATCAAAATACTAAAATCAAATTATATGGTTAATCTTTTACATATACACTTAATGAAGAAAAATTGATGACTACTAAAAGATTAAATCAAGAAAAGATGAAATAGATCTTGATAAGATTCTTGCATGATTAGAAGTAAAAATCACCATTATCATTTGTTTGCTTTATGAACGTTATATTTTATCAAATGAGTGTGTAGAATGGACTCCTATGTGCTTACTTTATAACCACCATATTTGAAAACACTCATTACAAATATGATAAAGCAATATATGATTTGGAACAAGCATCAACAGCATGATACAAAAGCTTAAGCAACCTTTTTGATAGAAAGTAATAGTGATAAATCTTTGCATCAAAAAGAAGAATTTGTGATATCTTACTTGCTCAAAGTTTACATTGATGACATCATTTTTGGTTCTACTAATGAAGAGTTATATGAAGACTTTACTTAGCTCATGCAAGGAGAGTTTGAAATACGTATGATGAATGAATTAACATCTTCTCTCAAACTCCAACGGCTATATTCTTGTTTCCACGCCATCTAAAGCTATAAAAACAAGAGGAGAGCTAGGGGAGAAGCAAATGGAAGTGGGAGAAAACATTTAGGGAAGAGATTCCAAGAGAAATCTCCCATAAGCACAATAAGGGCCATTCAAAGTGAAATAGAGAGAAGAAGAGCTTCCAAGTGTATCCCAAAGCTTCCTCTCCATCCGTGTGCTGCCGCGGTGATCCTCTACTTCGTGCCAAATCAGAAGAGGGTCAAGTAAAGAAGAAGTCGAGCTCCTCCATCTTCAAAACTCGTTTGAGGGCTTCTCTTTACTCTATTTGTTTATATTGTTATATTTGCTTGTTTAAGAAGCTTTGATTTGTTTTTATTCTTTGTTTTAATATCTTGTAACTTGATTCAATCAAGGGATTGAATCAAGGGGTTAAAGGTTTGTTGGTGAGCCAAAGGGAAAACCAACGGTGTAAGGTTTGTTGGTGAGCCAAAGGGAAAACCAACGGGGGTTTAGGTTTGTTGGTGAGCCGAGGGTAAAACCAACGTGTAAGGGTTCGATTGTGATCCCGGGAAAACAATCGGGGGTGGTTCTAGTCGGTGAGCCTGGGAAAACCGACCGAGTTCGTTGTGACCTCGTAAAACAACAAGTTGGGTTGTGAGCTTGTAAAACAACCGGCTGTAATCTGTAGGATTATAGTAAAATTCCCAAGAGGTCTTGGGGAGTGGATGTAGGTGCTGGGATGCACCGAACCACTACATTTTTGTTGTGTTTGTGATGCTCTTTGTTGACTGACCTCCTCACTCACTTACTTAGATATTAAGCTTGCTTAACTCTTCTTCGTGCATCCTTTAGTTGCAAGCATAATCAATTTACTCAATCATTAAATTGAATAGCATACTAGGGCAAAATTAGACTAATCTTTTATTGAACCCGCTGCTTAATAGTTGATTAGATTAGAATCATACTCTTGCTAAGGTTAAGCTTCACTAAGCATCCATACGACTTAGCATAATTAATCTAAAAGATTAGAAGTAGTTTAAAAGTTTTTAAAAGATCCAATTCACCCCCCCCTCTTGGGTTGTCACCTTGGGCAACACAAGACAAGAAGTCACTTGGATGTCTATCCACTCGTCAGTGACTTGCTTGATGTTGCAGTAGTGTGACTGGTCCTTTGACCTGCGGTGCTTCGGCTACTCATAGTGAGGTTATTGTAGTTTGACTGCACACATACATGGTCTCTAGCCATATGGGTCCATGCAGTGTAGATTGGCTGCAGTAGGTTCACTGTAGGAGTAGGGTATGCACCTATAAGGAATCTATCGACCTTGATAGAAGAGGAGTGATCCTATGTGATTTGTTAGACTGAGTTCTAAGACCTTGGCCAGGGCAGTAATATAAAGTGGAAAAATTGTTTTCCACTATCGAACTCAAGTCGAATAAATCTTGACATATGACAGACGATGGGGTTTGACGAGTTGTCCATGACCTCCGTCCTGTAGGGATCCACGATAGTAGGACTGTATCACATGTTAACTGCACCTAGAGGTTCATCATTCCATTCTGCTGGGTAGCCACTACATGCTGCTAGGTGTCACTGGTGGATGGTGGGACTCACAGGGATTATCTCGATGATCGATAAACCCTAATGAGTTGAGTTGGAATCGTTCCAACCCATTGAAAGGAGTTTTCAATGATATTGAGATAGAGATCACAATATATCTCACTACCAGTCAGAATAGAACCTATGGGGTCACACACACTAGAAGTATTGACCGATCCGATGGTTGAAATCGTGATTAAGAATCACAAGTAATCAATTTGATTGATAAAGAAGTTGAAGAAGGAACCAAGGGAATTAATTAATTGGACTTGAAACAAGAGTCCTACTTCGGGTAGGATTCCTAGAATCCTAATTGGATTAGGACTGGGAATCCTAGTTGAAGTAGGACTGGGATTTCTACTTGGAATAGGATTCCTACAATCCTAATGAGATTAGGAATTTTGAATTAAAATAGGATTCCTACTTGGAGTAGGATTCCTAGAAATCCTAATTAGATTAGGACTTCGGATTCAAATAGAGTCCTAATTGGATTAGGACTAAAATTAAACAAATCCTAATTGGATTAGGATTCCTTAAGTCTAAATTAATTAATAATCTAATGAATCAACATGACTCCTAATTGGATTAGGATTGAAGAGTTCAATTGAGTCATGGTTCATTCAAGTCCTAGTTGGATTAGGACTAGCATAGATTGAACCCAATTGGCTAATCCTAATTGGATTGGGATTAAACCATAAGAGAGGCACCCAATCCTCTTTGGAAGAGGATTAGGGCATCACAAGAAGGAGGGATTACGCCCCTCCTCCTCTCCTTGTGTGCGGCATGAAGAGAGGGGCCGGCGCCCCCCTTCTCTCTTTGGAAAGTTATCTAGGGCTCCAACTTTGGAGGAGCCCTTGATGGCTATAAGAGGGACTATGAGGCCGGCACCCTAGGGCATTGAAACCTCTCTTCCTCCAAGCCGTGGCCCTCTCCTTTCCTTGGTGTTCTCAGCCGCAAGCAAGGGAAAAGCTCTCCAAGTGTTGGCGGCCTCCTTCCCTTCCCTTCCTTCATCCAACACAAGGAACAAGAGAAGGCTGCGTAGGGGATCATCTTCTTCCTTTTCTTCATCCTTCTTCTTCCTCCTTCTAAGCACAATCAAGAGTTGATTGAGAGGGAGGACATCAGCCATCAAAGCTATCTCTGCAAGGGAGCTAGCACCCCGGTGAGATAGAAAGCTTGGATCGGATCCTGCTTCGTGTGGATACCCGTAGAGGCCGGACGTTTGAACGGCTTCAAGCGAACCCTCTTCCAAAACCACGAATTCAGATTTGCGGTGATCATCTACCCGCGCAAGGTGAAGATTTGATCTTCCTAATAGTTTTAAAAGTTTTAATTCTTACCTAATTACGAAAGGTCTCGAAACAATGTTCATGCGATGAACGTCGAACCCGTGCATGCCGATTCCGCTGCCATCTGAAAAATTTTTGAAATATCAGCAGCATGGGCGGGTTCCCAACAATGAGATCAGTGCACACATTACTTTTCCTATGGATGGACGAGACTCGAGTCCATGGTGTGGAGACACTGAAGTAATAGTGCAGGTGCTTGTTAGAGAAGAAGGGTACTGAGCATGACCAAAACAAGAAGTCACTTGGATATCTATCCACTCGTCAGTGACTTGCTTGATGTTGCAGTAGTGTGACTGGTCCTTTGACCTGCGATGCTTCGGCTACTCACAGTGAGGTTATTGTAGTTTGACTGCACATATACATGGTCTCTAGCCATATGGGTCCATACAGTGTAGATTGGCTGCAATAGGTTCACTGTAAGAGTAGAGTATGCACCTATAAGGAATCTATCGACCTTGATAGATAAGGAGAGATCCTATGTGATTTATAACACTGAGTTCGTAAGACCTCGGCCGGGGCAGATTGTATAGTGGAGAAAGAGTTTTCCACTCTCGAACTTAAGTCGAATAAATCTTCACATACGACAGACGATGGAGTTTGACGAGTTGTCCATGACCTCCGTCCTGTAGGGATCCACGATAGTAGGACTGTATCACACGACAACTGCACCTAGAGGTTCATCATTCTATTCTACTGGGTAACCACTACATGCTGCTAGGTGTCACTGGTGGATGGTGAGACTCACAGAGAATATCTCGATGATCGATAAATCCTAATGAGTTGAGTTGGAATCGTTCCAACCCATTGAAAGGAGTTTTCAATGATATTAAGATAAAAATCGCAATATATCTCACTACCAGTCAGAATAGAACCTATGGGGTCACACACACTAGAAGTATTGACCGATCCGATGGTTGAAAAGTGATTATGAATCACAAGTAATCAATTCGATTGATAATAAGTTGAAGAAGAAATGGGAATTGATTAATTGGACTTAAAACACGAATCCTACTTGGAGTGGAATTTCTAGAGTCCTAATTGGATTAGAACTGGAAGTCCTACTTGGAGTAGGACTGGGATTCCTACTTAAAGTAGGATTCCCACAATCCTAATAAGATTAGGATTTTGAATTTATTTTGGATTCCTACTTAGAATAGGATTCCAAGAAATCCTAATTGGATTAGGACTTCAGATTCAAATTAGAGTTCTAATTGGATTAGGACTAAAATTAAATAAGTCCTAATTAGATTAGGATTTTAATTATTAATCTAATAAATCAAGATGACTCCTAATTAGATTAGGATTGAAGGTTTCAATTGAGTCATGATTCATTGAGTTCTAATTGGATTAGGACTTACCTAGATTAAACCCAATTGGATCACCGTTAGACAAAGCCTAATTAGATTAGGACTTAGTCATTAGGAGGCCCCCTAATCCTCCTTAGAGGAGGACTACGGCTAACCAAGAAGAGGGCCGTATGCCCCCTCCTCCTTCTCTTCTTTGGTGCGGCAAGACAAGAGGGGCCGGCGCCCCTCTTGGAAATTAGTCTGGAGCTCCTAAAAGTTAGGAGCTCCACAATATATTTAAGGGGTTCAAGGGGCAACACCTAGGGCATTAGAAACTCCTCTCCCTTGTGCCGTACGCCCCTCCTTCCTCTTGGTTTTCAGCCGCCATCAGCAAAAGGGAAAAGAAAGAGGAGGCGAGCTCCTCATCTTGGTCTTCTTCCTTTGTTCCAACGCAGGGAAGGAAAAAGGCAGCAACAAGCCTTTTGGTTCTTCTCCCTAGAGCTTTTTTCTTCTTCATCCTCCCTCTGACATTCAAGAGTTGAAAGAGGAGGAGGTGATTAGCCATCAAAGCAAATCTCTGCAAGGGAGCTAGCACCCTGGGGAGATTGGAGCGTTTGGATTGGTCCTCTGCTTCGTGTGGATACCCGTAGAGGCCGGACGCGTGTGCGGCTTCAAGCGAACCTTCTTCCAAAACCACGAACTTTAGTTTGCGGTGATCATCTATCCGCACAAGGTGAAGATCTGATCTTCATAATTGTTTTAAAAGTTTTTAATCCTTATCTAACTACGAACGGTTTTTGAACAACGTTCATGCGATGAACGGTTGATCCCGCGCATGCCTTTTCCACTGCATCTGAATTTTTCTTAAATTTTCTACAGCATGGGCGGGTTCTAACAGTGGCATCAGAGCCTAGGCATCGTAGATTAAGGTAAGGATTAATTATCTAAAGGCATCTTAGATCTGAAATTTAAAAGATTATGCATGCTGAAAATTTTCTGCATGCAGATTTTTCAAGGGTGCTGATTTTTGCATGCTGATTTTTATGTGATAAAATGATGATTCTAATTGCATTATTAATGAGATTAAAAGGTTTAGAATCATGATTAGCATGATCAGCAACCTATTTCATAACATAATCAATTAAGTTTCAGATCTGAAAATTATAATTGTTGAATGTGGTGATGATCATTGGATTCAAACCCTTTTGGCATCAATTGTAAAGACCTGCGATGTGATCTGCAATGTCATGTAATTTTTCAGATGCTTGCATGCATCTTATTTGATGTTTTGAGAGGCCTGCGTGCCTCCTAAAAGGGGATGTAATTTATTATTATTTTTATTTTATATCTGGTTGTATTTCTGTGATGTGATGTGCGTCAACGATCAAGTCGAAAATAGTGCATGAGATGAACGGCGATCTGAGTGGTTGATGGCGATTGGATCAAGAGTTGATCAAGGATCGAATCAAGGAGGCTTGGAACCAATTCAAGAGTTGAAGACCAGTTGATCGATTGACGTGCATGTGCATGTAGTATGACCTAATTAGAATCCATGATCATCACCTATTTAAAGTTTAGCTTTAATTATTGCTGCGATTATAACTGCCTGCGATGTGCCGTTTGCATGTGATGTGAATGAGAATGGGGTAGATAGGTTTACATGTGATGTAGCAAACCCAATGAGACCTAAACTAAAACCTTCTCAATCAAGTCGAGAGTGAACCAACATGAGCGAGTCATAAGATTAATTGATCTAATTGGTGTCTAGGAAAGCATGAAAGGTGGTTACTTATTTAGGACCTTATTCTCTGAGTAAGGGGAGCCTCCCACCTGCTTACCTGGCCAATTGTTCGATTACCTCTTATGAAGAGCTCAAGTTGCAAACACTAAGACCTGATTAACCGATATTAAGTCCATAGGTCTTCCATCGTAGTAGAGCTGCTAAGGTCTTTCTGATGTTGATTTGTCTCGGCTGGACACAGTGGGCAAGTTGCATCGGGGGGATGGACCTCTCTATAGACATGAGATGTTGTAGGATAAAGGTGGGGTTGGGCACCAATAACTGTTAGGTGAGGATCCAATGACGACTTTATTTCTACGGTTATGCGGTGGGTCTGACTTAACTAAGGAGTGGGACCAATAACTGTTAAGTGAGGTCTTCATGACTTAGAGACCAAGTAGCACTGCAACATGCTTAAGAAGCATTGTACAAGAGTTGTACACTCATCTATTTATGTGTCACCAATAACTGTTAGGTGAGGTGGCATGTAAATCGGTGGGACCGCAGTACCCACTAGAAATCCTAGTCGTGTAGGATTTCCATTTTCCTACCAGGAGAGTGTGAGGAATTCATGAAAATAGTCGGAGGTATATTTGTTCTAAAAGACCCTAGAACAGATTAAGGATCAAGTACAAAAGTCTAACTGGAATCTTTACTCTCTGCAGATCATAATGTCAGCCTCAAACTCTTTGACACGTATTCTTGAGACCAACCGAGTGACCGGTACAAATTACAGAGACTGGCTTAGAAATCTCAAAATTGTTCTAAGTTGCAAAAAAATAGGCTATGTGCTCGACAATGATATCCCCGCATTACCAGCACGTTCAACCGCTGATCAGCATGCAACGCATGAGAAGTGGACAGACGATGACATTGGGGTCAAGTGCTATATCATGGCATCCATGTCCAATGAACTACAATGCCAGCATGAAAATATGAAGACTGCTAGGGACATACTGGCACACCTGCAAGAGTTGTATGGTGAGCAGAGTCGCACAGCTCGTTTTGAAGTGTCCAAGAGGCTCTTCAAAGCAAAAATGCGCGAGGGGCAGTCTGTCCATGATCACGGTCTGACTATGATCAAGGACCTGAAAGATCTTGAGAAGCTCAGCATGAACATGCACAAGGAATTGCAAGTAGATCTGATCCTTCAATCCCTTCCTGATTCATTTGGACAGTTTATAGTAAACTACCACATGAATAAGATTGAATGTACTAAGACTGAACTGATAAATATGTTGGTAACTGCTGAGGGAGCCTTGAAAGGTTCAAGGGGCAATGTCCTTGCTGCTGAGTTGACTTCTGGTTCCAAGAGAAAGTCTACTTGGAAGAAAAAGAAGCCTGCGAAGAAGCAGAAGAAAGACAAGAAGTCAAAGAAGGGAGTTCAAAAGAAAAAGGCTAATGACAAAGGAAAATGTTTCCACTGCAATGTCGACGGCCACTGAAAGAGAAACTATCCTTCATACCTCGAGAGCCTGAAAAACAAGAAAGGTGACACACCTTCAGAAGGTATAGACTTGCTCATAATTGAAACTAATCTAACGGTTTCTTCTACTTCTAATTGGGTTATAGATTCTGGTTCTAGTGCTCATTTGTGCACTACCATGCAGGGTCTAAAGAAAAGTAGAAGGCTGGCGGAAGGTGCGGTAACCCTTCGGGTTGGCAACGGGGCAAAAGTTGCTGTTGTGGCTGTGGGCACCTACCATCTGCGACTACCGTCTGGTTTTAGTTTTTTACTTAGAGACTTCTATTATGTACCTGCTGCTAGCAGAAATTTGATTTCTGTTTCATGTCTAGCACAGGAAGGTCATGTTTTTACATTTGACAAAGACTGATGTTCTATTTATTTCAGAAATAAAATAGTCGCACGTGGTTTTATGATTGACAGTCTCTATCATTTGCATATGGATGTATCTATAAATGTGTCTGAGTAAGAAGTGAATGCCAAAGGATCCAAAAGATCCAGGGATGAGATAAACCAAAAATATTTGTGGCACCTCAGGCTTGGCCATATTGGAGAGGACAGAATGAACAAAATAGATAAAGATGGGCTTCTCGGCTTATTGACTTCCGAGTCATATCCAGTTTGCGAGTCCTGTCTTCAAGAAAAAATGGTTAGATTGCCCTTTGTAGGACATGGGGAGAGGACCACTAAAATACTTACCCTGGTACACACAGATATGTGTGGCCCATTCGATGTGCAAGCCAGGGGACGTTATTCGTACTTCATTACCTTTACCAATGATTATTCACGGTATGGGTATGTGTATCTTATGAGACATAAATCTGAATCTTTTGAAAAGTTCAAAGAGTTCAGAAATGAAGTAAAAAAATAAACTAGAAAATTCCTTAAGGCTCTTCGATCAGATCGAGGAGGAGAATACCTTAGTGGAGAATTCCGGAACTATCTCAAGGATAATGGCATAGTCTCACAATGGACTCCTCCGAGTATACCTCAACTCAACGGGGTGTTAGAGAGGAGAAATCGGACTCTATTGGATATGGTCCGATCCATGATGAACTTCACTGATTTACCTATATTTCTTTGGAGAGATGCCTTACTTACCGCAGTATATCTACTGAATAGAGTTTCCTCTAAATCCGTTCCTACCACACCGTATGAGATATGGAATGGTAAGAAACCAAGTCTTAGTATGGAGTGATTGATTATAACCCTATTTGATTTTGATGAGCACAAAGCCATTGAGTATATTTTATGTTATACTAATGAATTCAATCCAGCATATCAGGCAAAATTTGTAAGAATCCTCTTTTGAGTGCATGTGGAAATCAGCTTAAGTCAAAGGCTGAAACTCGAGTTGACTCCGGAAGATTTCGAGTCGACTCCAAATGTTTCAGACGTTCTAGCACAGGCTCGAGTCGACTCCGGCACACTGCGAGTCGACTCCGACTGAGAACAGACAGCAGGACAGAAAGATGAATCTCAGACCCTATCACCGAGTCGACTCCTGAAGAATTTGAGTCGACTCCGATGCTTGCCGAGTCGACCCCCGATAGTTCCGAGTCGACTCCAAGGAGTAACAGACAGAAAGACAGAGAAGTTGTTTTGGACTCTGAGAGCCGAGTCGACTCCAGAAGAACTCAAGTCGACTCCAACGGTTGGCGAGTCGACTCTTAAAGAAGCAAGAGTCGACTCTCAGAGGAATGCAAGACTAAAAGTCAGAAAGCCAACTTCGGTGTCTGAGAGCCGAGTCGACTCCAGCAAAGTCCGAGTCGACTTCGAGGCAGTTCATCTCCAAAGACAGAAGATCAGTTTTTCGGTGTCTGAGAGCCGAGTCAACTCCAGCAAAGTCCGAGTCGACTCCGAGGCAGTTCAACTCCAAAGACAGAAGACCAATTTTTCAGGCTCTGAGAGCCGAGTCGACTCCAAGAGAATCCGAGTCGACTCGAGGAAGTAAACTCGAAAGAAAGATCTTCGGATTCTTGAAAAACGAGTCGTCTCCAGAAGGGAGAGTCATCTCCGGACATTGGCGAGTCGACTCCAGGTTTGGCCGAGTCGACTCCAGAATGGGACAGCACTTTATTTCAAATTTTGAACAGTGGGCGAGTCATCTCCAGTAAAGCATGAGTCGACTCTAGCAACAGCCGAGTCGACTCCAGATCGAGCGAGTCGACTCCGATCCCAACGGACACTGTGTCAGGAGTTGCAGATTGTGCAGAACGGCTCTAAAAGTGTGTCTAACGGCTAGTTTTCAAAGTGGACTGCTTAAATAGCCAGAGTGAACAGTAATAGACAAGAAGAGAGACACTCCATTCAAAGCAAAAGAGATTTCCACCTACCAAAGCTTCTCAAGAGTAAATACAAGTGAAAGAAGGAAGAAGTGCATTAAAAGTCTATCCTCCAAACGTCTTTCTCGCATTCAAGGATCCCCTTCTGACAGCAAATCTTCGGCACACTCAAGAGTTGCAGAGTTTGAGAAGCCCCCTTCTTCACATTCAAAAATCTGTTTGAGGGCGGGCTTCTAACTCTTTTTTATTCATATTGTTTATATTTGCTTTTCAAGAAGCTATCCTTGTACTCTTTTCAAACTGCTTTTCTTACTTGATTCAATCAGGGAATTGAATCAAGGGTGTTAAGGTTGGTTGGTGAGCCGAGGGTAAAACCAACGTGTAAGGGTTCGACTGTGATCTTGGAAAAACAATCGGATGGTTCTAGTCGGTGAGCCTGTGAAAACCGACCGAGTTCGTTGTGATCTCGTAAAACAATAAGTTGGGTTGTGAGCTTGTAAAACAACCGGCTGTAATCCGAGAAATTATAGTGAACTCCCAAGTGAAGCTTGGGGAGTGGACGTAGGAGCAAGGGTTAGCTCCGAACCACTATAAAATCTCTTGTGTTTGTGATTGTTTAATTGTCTCTCCCATTCCCTTCATCCACTGCATATAGTAAACTAATTAATCCACTTGCAATAAGGTTTAACTAGTTACTCATTAAGTTTTAATTCGCAATTATTACTTAAAACCCAATTCACCCCCCCTCTTGGGTTGTCTTCTTGGGCAACAAGTGGTATCAGAGCCGGAACTCTTCTACCAAACGAGTAAAAGATCAAAATGATAACCCCATTTGGATCTTCTCATATTGAGGGGCAGTCCACCCATAGACCTCCATTCTTTAATGGAACCGACTACTCCTATTGGAAGGCTAGGATGAGAATATTTATCCAAGCTCAAGACTATGAGATTTGGTCCACCATACTTAATGGACCATACATCCCATCAATTTTTGTAGAGGGTGTTACTATACCCAAACTTGAAAAAGATTGGGATGATAATGATATTAGGAAGGCACAACTAAATGCCAAAGCAATGAATGTGGTTTATTGTGCCTTAGACCGTAATGAATTCAATAGAGTCTCTACTTGCAATTCTGCAAAAGAGATATGGGATAGACTTGAAGTGACCCACGAGGGCACAAATCAAGTAAAAGAATCTAAAATAAACATACTAGTTCATAAATATGAACTATTTAAGATGGAATCTAATGAAACTATCACTTGCATGTTTACTAGATTTACTGATATTGTCAATGGCCTAAAAAGCCTTGGCAAAAATTATATTAACAATGACCTTGTTAGAAAAATTCTTCGATGTTTGCCAAGGTCATGGGAGGCCAAGGTAACGGTAATCCAAGAAGCCAAGGACTTGAACAAGCTTCCACTTGAGGAGCTTCTTGGATCCCTGATGACGCACGAGCTCACAATGAAACAACACAGTGAAGAAGAATCTTCTCATAAGAAAAAGGTAATAGCCCTCAAATCTACTTCTTCTAACAAGGATTTATCTTGCAGTAGCTGCAGCGAAGAAGAAGATAATGAGGGAGATGATGATGAGGCTCTTCTCGTGCGAAAGTTCAGAAAGTTCATCAACCGGAAGAAGTCCTTTCATCGGAGGAGAGGTCCCTCAAGTTCCTACAACAAGGATAAAGGTAAGGAAAGGGAAAATGAAAGAATCGGATGCTATGAATGCAAGAAGACGGAACATTTCAGAGTTGACTGTCCCTTGCTTAAGAAGGGCAGCAAATATAAGAAAAAGAAAGTCCTCGTCTCCACTCTGTCGGACTCCGATTCATCATCATCATCATCGGATGAGGAACAAGAGGAAAAGGCCAACTTCTGCTTCATGGCGAATGAAAATGAGGTAACATCTGAAACGCATTTAGATTTTACCTTTGATGAATTGTATGAGGCGTTTAATGAATTAATGGATGAATATAAGACAATAAATCTTAAGAATAAAAAGCTAAAACTAACCAATCAATCTCACCTCCATAAATACGATAAATTAATTAAGGATAAGGATTTTATCATTAAAGAAAATTTAGAACTTAAAACAAGCAACCAAATGTTAATTAAAAAAACTAATACTTTAATTAAAGATAACGAAAAACTAGTCAAGGAAATTTCAGAACTTAAAAACGATAAACAAACTATAAGAGATAATCTCACAAAAGACTTAAACATACTAAAAACAGAAAAACAAAAGCTAACAAAAGAACTTGAAAAATACAAACCTTTCGTTGAAAAGTTTATATATAGTTTTGAAAAATTGGAAATGATACTTAATAATCAACGAGCTGTGTTTAATAGAGCTGGTTTAGGATATAAACCTAAGAATAAGCAAAAGCTCCTTAGTAACTTTTTTGTGAAAGCAGGAGAAAGTAAAATTAAGAATATAACCTGTTTTTGCTATGGAAAAGTAGGACATAAAGCTAATGTATGTGACCATAGGAAAATAGGAGCTGGAAGAAAAATTAAAAAGGGTTGGGTTCCAAAAGGAACCAACTTTACTAACCTTGAAGGACCCAAGAAAACTTGGATACCTAAAATTGTATGATCTCTTTGTGTAGGAGTGTCTTGCAGCCAAAGTCGACAAAAACTGTTGGTACTTGGATAGTGGCTGCTCAAGACACATGACGGGTGACAAGGAGCAATTCTTCACCCTAGAGCCAAAAAAGGGAGGTGCTGTGACATTTAGAGACAATAACCAAGGTCACATTGTTGGTATAGGTAAAATACAAATCACCTCCTCAACCTTTGTTGATAATGTACGATTTGTAGATGGTCTTAAGCATAACTTACTTAGCATAAGTCAATTATGTGATAGGGGTTTTGATGTTCTGTTTAAGCCAACCCTATGCATCATAACCAACTCAATTGACAATAGCTTAGTATTCAAAGGAATAAGACGTGGAAATGTGTACGTAGTAGATCTTGAAGATCTTGCCAAAAATAACCCTTGCTTAGTAGCTAGTGATACTAAGGTTAATGATGCAAGTTGGTTATGGCAGCGTAAGTTAGGTCATGCAAGTATGGATACAATATCAAAACTGGTTAAAAGAGATTCTGTAATAGGTTTGACAAAACTAAAATTTGAGAAAAATAAAATTTGTGAAGCATGTCAATATGGCAAACAATCTGGAGCTTTTTTAAATCCATAAACTGTGTCACTACTACTAGACCCCTTGAACTACACACATGGATCTATTTGGACCAACTAGAACCTCAAGTCTTGGTGGAGACAAGTATGGCCTTGTCATTGTAGATGATTTTTCTAGATACACATGGGTCATATTCTTATTTCATAAAGATCCAGCATTTTCAGTATTTAAGAAATTTCATAAGGAAGTTACTAATTCAAGAAATGCTTCAGTTATAGCTATTAGGAGTGATCATGGAACGGAATTTGAAAATCATCTATTTGACGAATTTTGTAGTAAAAAGGAGATAACTCATAATTTCTCTGCACCTAGGACACCACAATAAAATGGAGTTGTAGAAAGAAAGAATAGAACTCTAGAGAAAATGGCTAGAACCATGTTGTGTGAAAGTAACCTTCCTAAGTACTTTTGGGGAGAAGCCATTAATACATCATGTCATATACTAAATAGAGTTTTATTGAGACCATTATAAAGAAAACACCTTAGAACTTTGGAGAAATAGAAAGCCCAAAGTAAATTATTTTCATGTTTTTGGATGTAGGTGTTTCATTCATAATAATGGCAAGGATAACTTAGGTAAATTTGATTCTAAATCTGATGAAGGTATCTTTTTGGGATATTCTACATCAAGTAAAGCTTACAGTGTATTTAACAAAAGAACCCTTGTTATTGAAGAGTCTATACATGTTGTTTTTGATGATACTAATGATATCTCTTCTAGCAAGAAAGTAGCTCTTGATGATGATGCAGAAATTCTTGAAGAAAAGATTGATGAGATGACATTACAAGAAGATGAACCAAAGCTAATTGGAGAAGCATCAACAAGTCAAGAGGTAATTGTTGATCATGGACTGACTAAAGCTTGGAGGTATGCTCATGGTCATCCTAAGGAATTAATTTTAGATGATCCCTCTCAACCTATTAGAACTAGAGCATCTCTTAGAAACTTAAATAATCATCTAGCATTTGTCTCACACTTTGAACCTAAAAACATAGAAGAAGCTGAAAATGATGCAAATTGGATAAATGCAATGCAAGAAGAGCTAAACCAATTCACTAGAAACAAGGTATGGAACCTAGTTGAACGACCCACTAAATACTCAATAATAGGAACTAAATGGATATATAAAAATAAACTTGATGAAAATGGAATCGTGATTAGGAACAAGGCTAGACTAGTAGCAAAGGGCTATAATCAAGAGGAAGGTATAGACTTTGATGAAACTTTTGCTCCTGTAGCTAGACTTGAAGCAATTAGATTGTTACTAGCATTTGCATGCTCTAATGATTTCAAATTATTTCAAATGGATATAAAAAGTGCCTTTTTGAATGGGTTGACTTTGGAATGCCGGGCAGGGGAAGCAAACTAACTTATTGAGATAGGAGCACAGTTAGGGGATCCTGCTTATTCCTAAGACTTGCACCGTGGTAACTCCGAGAACCACACTTCTCACTTACTCAATCACACCTCCTTTCATCACCCGGAATCCTATGCTAGTCTTGTATTTCGACGGTCTTTTATTACTTTGATTTTTTGATTCAAAACTGAAATTCGAGTTTTTATTGATTTGGTAAGATAAGAATGGTCTTCCTTATTCTCATGCTGTTCCTCATCCCGCATTTCCGAAGGGGGATGTCCTTCACTGCTACAACACAAGCTATAACTCTGTATCGGCTACAATGAAAGGCCGCCTTGCCTTACTCGTAGGTTTGAGTGCAGGTACATGATCGGGATAACGACGCTTCCTACCCATAGCTTTCACTTCTCGTGGTGAACCACCAACTATGCAGGCGTTAATTAATTGCCATATTTTGCTATAAATTTCCGTACTAGGGTTGGCTCCTCGCAGTTCTCCCTTTAACACCAACGGTAGATAGGAACCGAACTGTCTCACGACGTTCTAAACCCAACTCATCAGTGCCTGATGAAGTTACGGTCTTGTCCCCAGTTGTACATGAAGTTGAGGTAGCAGCGGTACAAACAAGAAAGCAACGGCAGACATTGCCCGTTAAAGAAGATAAAGGTTTTGTGGTGGTACCACCTGGACCTCAACGACCTACTGCCACCACAACGCCGCAAGAGAATGTTCAACGGCGACAACGACCTCAAAAGGCTATATATGATGTCGCGTCTCAACTCAGGAAGATTCCAGCCCAAATATCTATGGAATATTCTATCCTGCTTTCTAAAACAAGGAAGGGAATATCTGAGACTCTTTGAATCCAGTACTAAACAAGAAGGAAAGGAAGGAGATAGATAAAGATAGAAATCACAATCTTGCCTTATCTAAATTGAAGTAATGAGCCTCCCAATATGGGAGACTCATTACTTCAACTAGTCCCCGTGTTCTTCGAATGGATCTCTTAGTTGTTGAGAGGGTTGCCCAAAAGCGGTATATAAGGCGTACCCAGTAAAGCTTACAAGTTTCCATGCATTAATCATATCCGGGGATGTGGGAATAGGGAGATGAGATTCAAGTTATCCCAATAGTAAAGACGCTACGCCCCTCTTAGTCTGCTATTCAATATTAATGAGGAGGTGTATGTAGAACAACCTCCTGGTTTTGAAAATTATCAATACCCCAATCATGTTTATAAACTAAACAAAGCACTTGATGGTTTGAAACAAGCTCCTAGAGCATGGTATGAAAGACTTAGCAAATTTCTGTTAGACCATGAATTCTCTAGAGGGAACGTTGATACTACACTATTTTTAAAGAAGAAAAATAAAGATATGTTAGTAGTTCAGATTTATGTAGATGATATTATTTTCGGTGCTACTAACAATCGCCTCTGCGAAGAATTTGCTGACCTAATGCAGAGTGAATTTGAAATGAGCATGATTGGAGAGTTGAACTATTTTCTTGGGCTCCAAATCAAACAATCTAAAGAAGGCATCTTCATCTGTCAAGCAAAATTCATCAAGGAGATGCTTAAGAAGTTTGATATGGAAGGAAACAAGTCAATCAGCACACCCATGAGTTCATCATGCAAACTAGACAAAGATGAATCAGGTAAATCAGTAGATCAAATGATGTATAGAGGTATGATAGGATCTTTATTATATCTTACTGCAAGTAGATCTTGTTAGATGTATGCCCTAGAAGCCAATTTGGCTGACACATTGTTAATTCTAGGGACATAATTTTGTACTTGACTATTTATTATTGAATAAATAAAAGGCATCTTTTCATTCATATTATTTATGTGTCTATGAATCGTCCAAGGAATTAATAAGATGATGATACATATTCTCAAGAGTTGAGAATTTAAGGCATGTATCATTGGTGATTAATTTCTAAATGCTCCTGATCAATGGATCATCACGAGGACGGTGATCGATCCGATCAGTGCACAGATCACTTTCCTTCTGGATGGACGAGACTTGAGTCTACAGTGTAGGGACACTGAAGTGATAGTGCAGGTGCTTGTTAGAGAACAAGGGTACTGAGCGTGACCAAGACAAGAAGTCACTTGGATGTCTATCCACTCGTCAGTGACTTGCTTGATGTTGCAGTAGTGTGACTGGTCCTTTGACCTGCGGTGCTTCGGCTACTCACAGTGAGGTTATTGTAGTTTGACTGCACACATACATGGTCTCTAGCCATATGGGTCCATGCAGTGTAGATTGGCTGCAGTAAGTTCACTGTAGGAGTAGGGTATGCACCTATAAGGAATCTATCGACCTTGATAGAAGAGGAGTGATCCTATGTGATTTGTTAGACTGAGTTCTAAGATCTTGGCCAGGGCAGTAATATAAAGTGGAAAAAGAGTTTTCCATTAGCGAACTCAAGTCGAATAAATCTTGACATATGACAGACGATAGGGTTTGACGAGTTGTCCATGACCTCCGCCCTGTAGGGATCCACGATAGTAGGACTGTATCGCACGTTAACTGCACCTAGAGATTCATCATTCCATTCTGCTGGGTAGCCACTACATGCTGCTAGGTGTCACTGGTGGATGGTGAGACTCATAGGGATTATCTTGATGATCGATAGACCCTAATGAGTTGAGTTGGAATCGTTCCAACCCATTGAAAGGAGTTTTCAATGATATAGTGATAGAGATCACAATATATCTCACTACCAGTCAGAATAGAACCTATGGGGTCACACACACTAGAAGTATTGACCGATCCGATGGTTGAAATCGTGATTAGGAATCACAAGTAATCAATTTGATTGATAAGAAGTTGAAGAAGAAAAGGAAATTAATTAATTGGACTTGAAACAAGAGTCCTACTTCGAGTAGGATACCTAGAGTCCTAATTGGATTAGGACTGGGAATCCTAGTTGGAGTAGGACTGGGATTCCTACTTGGAATAGGATTCCTCAATCCTAATGAGATTAGGAGTTTTGAATCAAAATTGGATTCCTACTTGGAGTAGGATTCCTAGAGTCCTAATCGGATTGGGACTTTGGATTCAAATTAGAGTCCTAATTGGATTAGGACTAAAATTAAACAAATCCTAATTGGATTAGGATTCCTTAAGTCTAAATTAATTATTAATCTAATGAATCAACATGACTCCTAATTGGATTAGGATTGAAGAGTTCAATTGAGTCATGGTTCATTCAAGTCCTAATTGGATTAGGACTAGCATAGATTGAACCCAATTTGGCCAATCCTAATTAGATTAGGATTAAACCATGAAAGAGGGACCTAATCCTCTTTGGAAGAGGATTAGGCTAACCAAGTAAGAGGGGCATCAGCCCCTCTCCACTTGATTAGGTGCGACATGAAGAGAGAGGGGGCCAGCGCCCCCTCTTGGAAAGTTGTCAAGGGCTCCTAACTTGTAGGAGCCCTTCATCCTTATTAAAGGAGGACTAGGGCCGGCGCCCTAGTTGAATCTTTTTCCTCCTCTTCAAGCCGTGGAAGCCCCCTCTCCTCCTTTTGGTTCAGCCGCAAGCAAAGGGAGAAGAAAAGCCAAGAGTTGGCGGCTTCCTTTCCCTTCCCTTCCTTCATCCAACGCAAGGAACAGCAGAAGGCTGCGTAGGGGCTCATCTTCTTCCTCTTCTTCATCCTTCTTCTTCCTCCTTCCAAGCACAATCAAGAGTTGATTGAGAGGGAGGACATCAGCCATCAAAGCTATCTCTGCAAGGGAGCTAGTACCCCGGTGAGATAGAGAGCTTGGATCGGATCCTGCTTCGTGTGGATACCCGTAGAGGCCGGACGTTTGAACGGCTTCAAGCGAACCCTCTTCCAAAACCACGAATTCAGATTTGCGGTGATCATCTACCCACGCAAGGTGAAGATCTGATCTTCCTAATAGTTTTAAAACTCTTAATTCTTACCTAATTACGAAAGGTCTCGAAACAACGTTCATGCGATGAACGTTGATCCCGCATATGCCCCGATTCCGCTGCCATCTGAAAAATTTTTGAAATATCAGCGGCATGGGCGGGTTCCCAACAGTGGTACCAGAGCCTAGGCTTCGAAGATTAAGGTAAGAATTAAATATCTAAAGGCTTATTAGATCTGAAAATTGAATGATCATGCATGCTGAAAAATTCTGCATGCAGATTTTTCAGGGGTGCTGATTTTTGCATGCTGATTTTTATGTGATAAAAAGATGATTCTAATTGCATTGTTAATGGGATTACAAAGTTTAGAATCATGATTAGCATGATCAGCTACCTATGTCATGATATAATCAGTTAGTTTTCAGATCTGAAAATTATAATTGTTGCATACGGTGATGATCATAGGATTCAAACCCTTTTGGTATCAAATGTAATGACCTGCGATGTGATCTGCGATGTCATGTAATTTTTCAGATGCTTGCATGCATCTTATTTGATGTTTTGAGAGGCCTGCGTACCTCCTAAAAGGAGATGTAATTTATTTTTATTTTTATTTTACGTCTGGTTGTATTTCTGTGATGTGATATACATCAACGATCAAGTTGAAGCAAAGGCATGAGATGAAAGGTGATCTAAGCGGTTGATGGCGATGGGATCAAGAGTTGATCAAGGACCGAATCAAGGAGGCTTAGAACCAATTCAAGAGTTGAAGACCACTTGATCAATTGATGTACATGTGCTTGTAATACGACCTAATTAGAATCCATGATCATCACCTATTTAAAGTTTAACTTTATTTGATGCTGCGATTATAACTGCCTGTGATGTACCGTTTGCATGAGATGTGAATGCGAGTCGGGTAGATAGGTTTACATGTGATGTAGCAAACCCAATTGAGACCTAAATCAAAACCTCCTCAATCAAGTCGAGAGTGAACCGACATGAGCAAGTCATATTAGATTAATTGATCTAATTGGTGTCTAGGAAAGCATGAAAGGTGGTTACTTAATTAGGACCTTACTCTCTGAGTAAGGGGAGCCTCCCACCTGCTTACCTGGCCAATTGTTCGATTACCTCTTATGAAGGGCTCAAGTTGCAAACACTAAAACCTGATTAACCAATATTAAGTCAATAGGTCTTCCACTGTAGTAGAGCTGCTAAGGCTTTTCTGATGTTGATTTGTCTCGGCTGGACACAGTGGTCAAGTTGCATCGGGGGGCTGGACCTCTCTATAGACATGAGTTGTTGTAGGGTAAAGGTGGGGTTGGGCACCAATAACTGTTAGGTGAGGACCCAATGACGATTTTATTCCTACGGTTATACGGTGGGTCTGACTTAACTAAGAAATGGGACCAATAACTGTTAGGTGAGGTCTTCATGGCTTAGAGACCAAGTAACACTGCAACATGCTTGAGAAGCATTGTACAAGAGTTGTACACTCATCCATCTATGTGTCACCAATAACTGTTAGGTGAGGTGGCATGTAAATCGGTGGGACCGCAGTACCCACTAGAAACCCTAGTCGTGTGGGATTTCCGTTTTCCAACCAGGGGAGTATGAGGGATTCGAGAAAATAGTGGGAGTTACATTTGTTCTAAAAGACCTTAGAACAGATTAGGATCAAGTACAAAAGTCTAACTAGAATCTTTACTCTCTGCAGATACAATGCCGGCTTCAAACCCTTTGACCCGTATTCTTGAGACCAACCGACTGACCGGAACCAATTACAAAGACTGGCTTAGAAATTTCAAAATAGTTTTGGACTGTGAGAAGATAGGCTACATACTCGATTCAGATATCCCCACACTACCAGCACGTCCTACTGATGTTCAGCGTGAAATGCATAAAAAGTGGTTGGATGATGACATTAGAGTAAAATGCTATATGATGGCATCCATGTCTAATGAACTCCAATGCCAGCATGAAAATATAAAGACTGCTAGGGACATACTGGCACACCTGCAAGAGTTGTATGGTGAGCAGAGTTGCACAGCTCGTTTTGAAGTGTCCAAGAGGCTTTTCAAAACGAAGATGCGCGAGGGGCAGTCTGTCCATGATCACGGTCTGACCATGATCAAGGACCTAGAGGAGCTTGAGAAGCTCGGTATGGACATGCACAAGGAATTACAAGTGGATTTGATCCTACAGTCACTTTCTGATTCATTTGGTCAGTTTATAGTAAACTACCACATGAATAAGATTGAATGCACTAAGACTGAACTCATAAACATGTTGGTAACTGCTGAGGGAGCCTTGAAAGGTTCAAGGGGCAATGTCTTTGCTGCTGAGTTGACTTCTGGTTCCAAGAGAAAGTCTACTTGGAAGAAAAAGAAGCCTGCTAAGAAGCAGAAGAAAGACAAGAAGCCAAAGAAGGAAGTTCAAAAGAAAAAGGCTAACGACAAAGGAAAATGTTTCCACTGTAATGTCGAAGGCCACTGGAAGAGAAACTGTCCTTCATACCTCGAGAGCCTGAAGAACAAGAAAGGTGACACACCTTCGGAAGGTATAGACTTGCTCATAATTAAAACTAATCTAACGATTTCTTCTACTTCTAGTTGGGTTATAGATTCTGGTTCTAGTGCTCATTTGTGCACTACCATGCAGGGTCTAAAGGAAAGTAGAAGGCTGGCAGAAGGTGCGGTAACCCTTCGGGTTGGCAACGGGGCAAAAGTTGCTGCTGTGGCTGTGGGCACCTACCATCTGCGACTACCGTCTGGATTTAGTTTAATACTTAGAGACTGCTATTATGTACCTGTTGCTAGCAGAAATTTGATTTCTGTTTCATGTCTAGCACAGGAAGGTCATGTTTTTACATTTGACAAAGACTGCTGTTCTATTTATTTGAGAAATAAAATAGTCGCACGTGGTTTTATGATTGACAGTCTCTATCATTTACATATGGATGTATCTGTGAATGTTACCGAGCAAGATGTGAGTGCCAAAGGATCCAAAAGATCCAGAGATGAGATAAACTAAAGATATTTGTGGCACCTCAGGCTTGGCCATATTGGAGAAGACAGAATGAACAAAATGGATAAAGATGGGCTTTTAGGCTCATTGACTTCCGAGTCATATCCAGTTTGCGAGTCCTGCCTTCAAGAAAAAATGGCTAGACTGCCCTTTGTAGGACATGGGGAGAGGACCACTGAAATACTTACCCTAGTACATACAGATGTATGTGGCCCATTCGATGTGCTAGCCAGGGAACGTTATTCTTACTTCATTACCTTTACCGATGATTATTCGCGGTATGGGTATGTGTATCTTATGAGACACAAGTCTGAGTCTTTTGAAAAGTTCAAAGAGTTCAAGAATGAAGTAGAAAAACAAACTGGAAAACCTCTTAAGGCTCTTCGATCAGATCGAGGAGGAGAATACCTTAGTGGGGAATTCCGGGACTATCTCAAAGAAAACGGCATAGTCTCACAATGGATACCTCCGGGTACACCTCAACTCAATGGGGTGTCAGAGAGGAGGAATCGGACCCTATTGGACATGGTCAGGTCCATGATGAGCTTCACTGATTTACCTATGTTCCTTTGGGGAGATGCCTTACTCACAGCGATTTATTTATTGAATAAAGTTCCCTCTAAATCCGTTCCTACCACACCGTATGAGATATGGCATGGTAAGAAACCAAGTCTGGGTCATCTCAAGATTTGGGGATGTCCGGCCCACGTCAAGAGACTACAGGCGGACAAGTTAGATGCTAGGACCATAAGTGCTCGTTTTATAGGATATCCTAAAGAGTCATTAGGATACAATTTTTACGTCTCAGAGGATCACAATGTGTTTGTGAGCCGTCATGCCATCTTCTTGGAAAATCAGTTTATCCTTGATAGAGGCAGTGGGAGGAAAATTGAGCTTGAAGAGAAAGTCTCTGAAAAGCAACGAGTCATGGATCCTATTGAACCCATTCATACAGAACCAGTACACGATGTCCCTCGACCACCTCGTAGATCTAGTAGGGTCTCCCATCCTCCCAATAGATACTTAGGTATACTAGAAGAGGATACCGAGGAAATGTTCCTAGTGGGAGATAGGGATCACATACAGGATCCCAAAACCTACAACGAGGCGATATCTGATATCGATTCCGAGAAATGGCTGGAAGCTATGAAGTCAGAGTTAGACTCCATGCATTCCAACCAAGTCTGGACCTTAGTAGACCCACCAGAAGGTATTGTACCTATTGGATGCATATGGATCTACAAAAGGAAGATAGGTTCAGATGGAGAGGTTGAGACCTATAAGGCAAGGCTTGTGGCGAAAGGGTATAGTCAGCACGAAGGCATTGACTATCAGGAGACCTTTTCACCTGTAGCCATGCTAAAATCCATCCGAACATTGCTTGCCATTGCAGCATTTCATGATTATGAAATCTGGCAGATGGATGTGAAAACTGCTTTCCTGAATGGATATCTTGATGAAGATATCTATATGGAACAACCTTTGGGTTTCACTTCCAGTGATGGAGATCACAAGGTCTGCAAGCTGCAAAGGTCCATCTATGAACTAAAGCAAGTATCTCGGAGTTGGAACACTCGTTTTGATGACGCAATCAAAACGTTTGATTTCATCAAAAACAAAGAGGAACCGTGTGTTTTCAAAAAGGTTAGTGGGAGTGCTGTCGTTTTTCTCGTACTGTACGTAGATGACATTCTCCTGATTGGGAATGATATTCCCATGCTAACCTCGGTCAAGGTCTGGTTGTCAAAAAGAATTCTCCATGAAAGACCTTGGGGAAGCATCCTATATTTTGGGAATAAAGGTCTATAGAGATAGATCTAAAAGGATGCTTGGCCTTTCACAGAAGATGTACATAGAGGAGGTGCTGAAGAGGTTCAGCATGGAAAACTCCAAGAGGGGTCTCTTACCCCTAAGGCATGGAATTCATCTCTCCAAGAAGATGTGCCCCAACACATCTGAAGAGATTCAACGCATGAGCAAGATTCCCTATGCATCGGCAATAGGAAGCCTCATGTATGCCATGCTGTGTACACGACCTGATATAGCTCTTACTGTGAGTGTCACAAGCAAATATCAGTCGGATCCAGGCAAGAAGCACTGGATAGCTGTGAAGAACAGTCTTAAGTACTTGAGAAGAACTAAGGACATGTTCTTGGTCTTTGGGAGAAGATCAGAGTTGAAGGTAGAAGGATGCACACATATTGATGATAGAAAGTCTACATCAGAATATGTGCAATTGTGGTTCAGTAAATTGGAAGAGTTCCAAACAACCGATCATTATAGATTCTACCTTAGAAGCTGAATGTTAAGCCGTATCTAAGGGTACAGTGGAAACCTTCTGATTAAAAGTTAATTGCAGAGTTAGGTGTAATGTCATTAGATGCCATAACACTTTACTGCGATAACATTGGCACCATAGCACTAGCTATGGAGCCATGGTCTCATCAGAAGTCCAAGCACATAGAGCGGCGCTTCCATTTCATACGCGACTATGATGTAGAGGTGCAGAGAGTAGACTCCGCGGATAACGTGGCAGACCCGTTCACTAAGCAGCTGAGTCAGCAAAAGACTGAAGCCCACCTTGAGAAGATGGGCCTAAGATATATGACCAATTGGCTTTAGTGCAAGTGGGAGATTGTTAGATGTATGCCCTAGAAGCCAATTTGGCTGACACATTGTTGATTCTAGGGACATAATTTTGTACTTGACTATTTATTATTGAATAAATAAAAGGCATCTTTTCATTCATATTATTTATGTGTCTATGAATCGTCCAAGGAATTAATAAGATGATGATACATATTCTCAAGAGTTGAGAATTTAAGGCATGTATCATTGGTGATTAATTTCTAAATGCTCCTGATCAATGGATCATCACGAGGACGGTGATCGATCCGATCAGTGCACAGATCACTTTCCTTCTGGATGGACGAGACTTGAGTCTACAGTGTAGGGACACTGAAGTGATAGTGCAGGTGCTTGTTAGAGAACAAGGGTACTGAGCGTGACCAAGACAAGAAGTCACTTGGATGTCTATCCACTCGTCAGTGACTTGCTTGATGTTGCAGTAGTGTGACTGGTCCTTTGACCTGCGGTGCTTCGGCTACTCACAGTGAGGTTATTGTAGTTTGACTGCACACATACATGGTCTCTAGCCATATGGGTCCATGCAGTGTAGATTGGCTGCAGTAAGTTCACTGTAGGAGTAGGGTATGCACCTATAAGGAATCTATCGACCTTGATAGAAGAGGAGTGATCCTATGTGATTTGTTAGACTGAGTTCTAAGACCTTGGCCAGGGCAGTAATATAAAGTGGAAAAAGAGTTTTCCATTAGCGAACTCAAGTCGAAAAAATCTTGACATATGACAGACGATGGGGTTTGACGAGTTGTCCATGACCTCCGCCCTGTAGGGATCCACGATAGTAGGACTGTATCACACGTTAACTGCACCTAGAGGTTCATCATTCCATTCTGCTGGATAGCCACTACATGCTGCTAGGTGTCACTGGTGGATGGTGGGACTCATAGGGATTATCTTGATGATCGATAGACCCTAATGAGTTGAGTTGGAATCGTTCCAACCTATTGAAAGGAGTTTTCAATGATATAGTGATAGAGATCACAATATATCTCACTACCAGTCAGAATAGAACCTATGGGGTCACACACACTAGAAGTATTGACCGATCCGATGGTTGAAATCATGATTAGGAATCACAAGTAATCAATTTGATTGATAAGAAGTTGAAGAAGGAAAGGGAATTAATTAATTGGACTTGAAACAAGAGTCCTACTTCGAGTAGGATACCTAGAGTCCTAATTGGATTAGGACTGGGAATCCTAGTTGGAGTAGGACTGGGATTCCTACTTGGAATAGGATTCCTCAATCCTAATGAGATTAGGAGTTTTGAATCAAAATTGGATTCCTACTTGGAGTAGGATTCCTAGAGTCCTAATCGGATTGGGACTTTGGATTCAAATTAGAGTCCTAATTGGATTAGGACTAAAATTAAACAAATCCTAATTGGATTAGGATTCCTTAAGTCTAAATTAATTATTAATCTAATGAATCAACATGACTCCTAATTGGATTAGGATTGAAGAGTTCAATTGAGTCATAGTTCATTCAAGTCCTAATTGGATTAGGACTAGCATAGATTGAACCCAATTTGGCCAATCCTAATTAGATTAGGATTAAACCATGAAAGAGGGACCTAATCCTCTTTGGAAGAGGATTAGGCTAACCAAGTAAGAGGGGCATCAGCCCCTCTCTACTTGATTAGGTGCGACATGAAGAGAGAGGGGGCCGGCGCCCCCTCTCGGAAAGTTGTCAACGGCTCCTAACTTGTAGGAGCCCTTCATCCTTATTAAAGGAGGACTAGGGCCGGCGCCCTAGTTGAATCTTTTTCCTCCTCTTCAAGCCGTGGAAGCCCCCTCTCCTCCTTTTGGTTCAGCCGCAAGCAAAGGGAGAAGAAAAGCCAAGAGTTGGCGGCTTCCTTTCCCTTCCCTTCCTTCATCCAACGCAAGGAACAGCAGAAGGCTGCGTAGGGGCTCATCTTCTTCCTCTTCTTCATCCTTCTCCTTCCTCCTTCGAAGCACAATCAAGAGTTGATTGAGAGGGAGGACATCAGCCATCAAAGCTATCTCTGCAAGGGAGGTAGGACCCCGGTGAGATAGAGAGCTTGGATCGGATCCTGCTTCGTGTGGATACCCGTAGAGGCCGGACGTTTGAACGGCTTCAAGCGAACCCTCTTCCAAAACCACGAATTCAGATTTGCGGTGGTCATCTACCCGCGCAAGGTGAAGATCTGATCTTCCTAATAGTTTTAAAACTCTTAATTCTTACCTAATTACGAAAGGTCTCGAAACAACGTTCATGCGATGAACGTTGATCCCGCACATGCCCCGATTCCGCTGCCATCTGAAAAATTTTTGAAATATCAGCGGCATGGGCGGGTTCCCAACAGATCTGATATCATATTTAGTGTATGCATGTGTGCAGATATCAATCTAATCCTAAGGAATCACACTTAATTGCTGTTAAGAGAATCTTTAAATACCTAATAGGAACAAAAACCATAGGTTAATGGTACTCTAAAGATTCGAGTATAAACTTAATAGGGTACACTGATTTAGACTTCGCTGGTTGCAAACTTGATAGAAAAAGCACCAGCGGGTCATGTCAATTCTTAGGAGAAAACTTAATCTCTTGGTTTAGCAAGAAACAAAACTCGGTTGTACTATCTACGGCTAAAGCCGAATATGTTGCTGCCGGGAGTTATTGTGCTCAAATCTTGTGGATTAAACAACAACTTAAAGATTATGGCATTAAACAAGAAAAAATTCCCATTAACTGTGATAATACAAGTGCCATTAATCTAACTAAAAATCCAATTTAGCATTCAAGAACTAAACACATTGAGATAAGACATCACTTCATAAGAGATCATGTACTGAATGGTGATGTGACACTTCAATTTGTTTGTACTGATGATCAACTTGCTGATATCTTCACAAAACCTTTGAGTGAAGATCGATTTTGCATACTTAAAAGAGGGTTAGGAGTGATTGATCCATTCTAGTGATACTCTCCTCTAGTTCATAGATTTTGAGGATTAGTTTATGTTGGACATAGGATTTCTTATCTATGATCATCAAATCAGTTCTTAAATCCTAGATAAGCCCATAACTCTCTCTTTTGGCACGAAAATAACAAGATTTTTGGTTGTGTGCCAGAGTTCGAGTCGACTCGGATACATTTTAGAGTCGGCTCATGGGGGAGTCGACTCGCGCATATTTGGGAGTCGACTCGAGGTCGAGTCGACTCGCGACTTACCAGAGTCGACTCGAGTTCGGAAATCCGACTTTTAACCCTAAGCGGAATGTTTTTCTTTTTACTTCTATTTTCAGCCGCCACTGCTCAAAAAAACCTAGAGCTGTCTCCGACCTCGCCTCCGACCCACTTTAGGTCATCTCCTTCGAGGTTTCTCCCTATTTTCCGTGTCCTTCCCCGTCTTTAGGTCAAAAATGCCTAGGAAGGTCCTTGTCCCGAGCCGAAAGAGACCCGTCTCCACGAGTGGGGCCGAGCGACGGTCCAAGGCTCGGAACGAACCGGCGAGGCCACCACCTCCGGTTCCTTCCCCGCCTAGGCCGGTTCCCTCGCGCTCATGCGTCGGGAAGGTTGTCTCTACCGGGAGGCAAGTCAACTTTGACTTCCTCTCTCGGGAAGAGTTCAACCTAGGGCATCACCTTAGGGCCCAGGGTTTAGAGTTTTTCTGCACACTTGACCTCCCTACCTATCCAGGGTTAGTTAGCGAATTCTATGGTACTGTCGTACGGGTTAGCGGGGGTATCCAGGGAACTGTTTTGGGTGTCCCTGATGACCCAAAGATTGATTTAAAGATTGATTTTGATGATCACAAAACCTTGAAGTATAAATACTAATGTGTGTGTTGCAAGAAGAAAGATAATTTGTTTTGCAAGGAACATAGCAAGTTGGATAAACACAAGAAGGCCTCAAAAGCTCTCAAGAAGAGTTGGAAGAAAGCTACACTTCATTGGCCCAAGTTTCAAGTTTAAAGGATTCAAATTGGAGGAGCAAATTCAAAGAAAGATTCAAAAGAATAGTCCTCGAGTCGACTCCTGGAAGTTCAGAGTCGACTCTGGCACTCTGGAGTTTCAAGGAACAGTGCTCGAGTCGACTCCGGAACTCTGCGAGTCGATTCCGACTGAGAGCAGACAAAAAGATAGAGAGTTGATTTTCAGCGCTACAGTGCTCGAGTCGACTCCAACTTCAGCGCTACAGTGCGGAGTCGACTCCCAGCTACAGTGCCGACAGACTACTATTCACAAGTGACTCCTGTTTCAGCCGAGTCGACTCCTACTTCAGCCGAGTCGACTCCAGCACGCTGGGAGGCATAACGGCTAGTTTTTTCTTAATTCCAACGGCTCTATTTTTGTCTCTAATGGCTAGATTTTTGTTTCCACTCCCTCTAAAGCTATAAAATCAAGAGGAGAGCTAGGAAAGAGAGGATGGAAGTGGGAGAGAATATTTAGGGAAGAGATTTCAAAGAGATTACAAGAGAAATCTCCCAAAAGCACAAAAGGGCCATTCAAAGTAAAAGAGAGAGAAGAAGAGCATCCAAGTGAATCCCAAAGCTTCCTCTCCAACTGTGTGCTGCCTCGGTGATCCTCTACTTCGTGCAAAATCAGAAGAGGGTCAAGTAAAGAAGAAGCCGAGTTCCTTCATCTACAAATTTGTTTGAGGGCTTCTTCTCTTTACTTTACTTGGTTATATTTGCTATATTTGCTTATTTGAGAAGCTTGTATTTGATTTAAACTCTTGTTCTAATATCTTGTAACTTGATTCAATCAAGGGATTGAATCAAGGGGTTATGGTTTGTTGGTGAGCCAAAGGGAAAACCAACGTTGTAAGGTTGTGGTTGGTGAGCCTTTGGGAAAACCAACTGGGTTGATTGTGAATCCGAAAAATAATCGTTGTAAGGTTGTGGTTGGTGAGCCTTTGGAAAAACCAACTGGGTTGGATTGTGAGCCCGTGAAAACAATCGGTTGGTTCTAGTCGGTGAGCCTGTGAAAACCGACCGAGTTCGTTGTGATCTCGCAAAACAACAAGTTGGGTTGTGAGCTTGTAAAACAACCGACTGTAATCTGAGGGATTATAGTGAAATTCCCAAGAGGTCTTGGGGAGTGGATGTAGGTGCTGGGGTGCACCGAACCACTATACATCTTTGTGTTTGTGATGCCTTATCTCTTGTATTTCATGCCTTACATTCATGCTTGATTGTGTAATATCTCTAGCTTTGTTTTCTATAGAGTTATAAGTGATTGTTTAGAATTTGCTTAGCTTCCACTCCATTCTTACCATACACATAGATTAAAATTGATCATACAACTATAAGTTAATTTTAGATCAATTGCACCCTAAAGCCATAGTATAATTGCTCTAGCTTAATTTTCCACTGCTTTACTTGTAATTGCCTAGAGCTTAAGTAAATAACATCTTATCATTCCGCTGCATTCTATTCAAAGTAAAAATTAGGGAACATAATTTTTAGAAAACCCAATTCACCCCCCCTCTTGGGTTGTCACCTTGGGCAACAAGTGGTATCAGAGCAGGTGCTCTTCTATTAATTATAGTCTTAACCGACTAGAGCTAAAGATTATGACAACCCCACATAACATATTATTTGTCGAGGAACTTTCCATAAACAAACCTCCACTGTTTGATGGAACTTACTATATTCAATGAAAAACTAGAATGAAAATTTTTGTTCAATCACAAAACTATAAAATATGGAATATCATTATAAATGGACCTCACACACTCTCTCAAAATGTCAATGAAAAAGACTTAGCACAATTGAATGCTAATGCTATGAACTTTCTATATTGTGCTATCCATGAATCTATATTTCATAAGATTTCTGCATGCTTATCTACTAAAGAAATCTGGGATACTTTAAGAAATATTTATGATAAATCTCAGATTAGCTCACATGTGCTTCAATTGCATACTAACAATGAGACTGCAGAATCTTCCATATTAGCCAAGTCGACTCCTAGTTTGTCCGAGTCGACTCCTAGAGAAGAACAGTCTGAAAGGCAGAGACTCAGTCTTGAAGATCTTGTGAACGAGTCGACTCCAAGTATTTCAGAGTCGACTCCCAAGTTAGCCGAGTCGACTCCAACAAGACCCGAGTCGACTCCGAAGCTGAACAGTTCAAAAGACAGAGAATCATCTTTTAGGCCTCTGAGAACGAGACGTCTCCCGAAGATCTCGAGTTGACTCTCAAGTCAGTCGAGTCGACTCCAAGTAAACCCGAGTCGACTCGAGGAAGAAAAAACAACAAAAAAATTCAAAAGCTTCCTAAAGACAAAGAAAAAAGAAAGCAAGAAGAAAGGAAGAAAGAGATAAAAAGAAAGAAAATCTTGACTAAAGAAGAGTCAAGCAAGAAATTAAAAGCTAGAAGGAACAATGAACTACAAGAGGTAACTAACTTATATTTTATGGCACTAGAAGATAAAGTAGAATCTGAATCTAATTTTATACCAAATGAATTTCATGAAGAATATTCTTATGATGAACTATTAAATGATTTTCATGATTTGTATGGTGAATGTAGAAAATTAGCTATCAAAAATAAAAATCTTAAAAAGTTAAATCTTGAAATCTCAAAAAAAAAGAAATTCTATTGCTGAAATATATGACAAACTAAATTCTGAAAATGAAAGCTTAAGGTTAAATTCAGAACAATTGATTCAGAAAAATCAGAATTTAATTAAAGAAAATCAAAACTTAAGTGAAGAAATTAACCAATTGAAATCTTTTATTAACAAATTTACTGTAAGCTCAGAAAGATTAAAAATGATGTTTGAAAGCCAACATGCTGATTTTGATAAATCAAAATTTGGCTTAACTCCTTCACTTAGCAATGAATCCCTAAAGAAAAAGGTTTTAAATTCGTCAAGCAAATCATCAAAAAGGATAACGTATTTCAAACATCAAAAGAATGGACATAACAACCTTACTTATAGTTCTAGTACAATTAAATCAAATGGTAAAGTTATTACTATTAAACAGATTTGGGTTCCAAAAGGAACCATATGTCCTAACTCTCAAGGACCCAAGCAAGCTTGGGTACTCAAAATGAAAATATGAGGATGTAGATGAAGGTGTGCCAAGATACCCATGAAACAAATAGAACTTTCATACAAATGGGTGTTCTAGACACACGTTAAAGAGTGAAACTTAAAATATAATCAAGAAAAGTAATTAAAATAGAAGAAATGAATTCAAGTCCTTCATCTTTCTATACTTTTCTATATTGAGGGATACTTTGTTAATGACTAATCAATTTTCTTAAATTATCTTTTTGAGTCCTCTATATGCTTGATTGAGAGTTCTTATCCAAGGCATTATCTTCTATTGATCATAGACATAAGAATATGTACTTAATATGCTCTTACAAAATTATGCATTATAAATACTAATATTAAAGAATTTTTTTTTGGCATATAAAATTAACTTATGCTAGTATGGACTTAATTTCAAAAGACTTTGTCATTGGTTTACTTAGACTATCTTCTGCAAGGTCAAAATTTGCTATGCATATTAACTAAGGAAACAAACAAAAACCAATTTCTTAATCTAAAGATGTTGTTTCCAACACTAAGTTTTCAAAAGCTTACATTGGCTTTGTTCTTGGCACTTAAATTGAAATATTTTCTGCATTGACACAAACTCACAAAAAGGGATCAAATGAAAAAGGTTTGCAAACTATGAAAGTAAAAGAAGTATCATGGCATAGTTTTGAAAATCAATTTCTTATTAAGTTGTGCACAGAAAATAATATTGAATACAATTATTTCTATACCAAGAACACCATAAGTAAAATAGGATTAATAGAATCCTTGAAGAAATAAAAAAAAGCAATGTTGTATGATCGTCATCTACTTAAGTGATTTTTTTAAAAGCAATCATCATTGGTTGTCATATATATGGTTTCTATTAGATCTATTTTTGATGAAAACTCTATTTGATCTTCTAAAAAATAGAAAATGATCTATTGCATATCTTTCATATTTTTCAGTAGTTTATGTTATGCTTGATATGGTCTTTTGAAAATAATGTCAAGTCTGATAAAAATATTTCTATCCTTGGATATCATTCATCAAGCAATGCATATAGAACATTCAATGAAAAGATTCGAGTTGTAGAAATATCAATTCATTTTATTCTTTATGAGACTAATGATTTATTATCAAGATACTAAAATTAAATTATATATGTATATGGTTAATCTTTTACACATAACAATCTGAAAACTTGTTAATAATTAGAACCAAATTAAGTTTTTCAGAAATGCACTTAGTGAAGAAAAATTGATGACTACTAAAAACTAAATCAAGAAAAGATGAAATAGATCTTGATGAAACTCTTGCATGATTAGAAGTAAAGATCACCATTATCATTTGCTTGCTTTATGAGCTTTATATTTTGTCAAATGAATGTGTAGAATGCACTCCTATGTGGTTATTTCATTAAAAAAGGATCTATGTAAAATAACCACCTTATTTGAAAACACTCATTACAAATATGATAAAGCAATATGTGATTTGGAACAAGTATCAAAAGCATGATATATAAAAGCTTGAGTAACTTTTTGATAAAAAGTAATAATGATAAATCTATACATTAAAAAGATGAATCCGTGATATCTTGCTTGCTCAAAGCATACATTGATGGCATCATTTTTGTTCTACTAATGAAGATTTATATGGAGATTTTACTAAGCTCATGCAAAGTGAGTTTGAAATATGTATAATGAATGAATTAACATTTTTTCTTGAACTCCAAATTAAGACAAACAAGAAAGGGGATCTTCATTGACCAAAGTTAGTCCACAAGAAAACTCTTATAGAAGATTGGCATGAAGAAGGTATGTCTATGACCCCATCTTGTAGAATTTGAAAAGGATGAGCAAAGTAGATCTATTGTTTTAAAGCTGTATTGAAGCATGATAGAATAAGTATTTTATCATACAGCTAGTAGACCAGATTGTATGCTCATTATGTGCCTTTGTACAAGACTTCAATCTAACTTTAATGAATCATATTTTATTGATAACAAATAAATCATAATCTGAATTTTGATAGAAACAACTGTTTAAGATAAGTTGATTAAAACTTAGCTAACATGTCTTATTGATAATTATCTTAAGCAAATAGAATCTAAGCTAAATTGATTCTGAAAATAAAAAATTGATTTGACCTTGATAAATCTTTCTATTGCTTCACATGCTTGTCCTTGAGCCTTCTTGGTTAATGAAACTATCTCTTTAGTTCAAGTGACATGTGTTTGCTTATATTTAGGCAATCTCTTGAGTAAAGTGACTCAATATTCAATTGTTGTCATATCTTATAATTGAGTCACCTAGTTAAGAAATATGCTATATGAATGTTTTGTATCTTGAAGAAACTAATGACTTTCCTTCAAGAAAGAAAAGAATTTTGTTAATAATGCAGGATCCTTGAGCAAGAAAATGAGAGACTTCAACTTGAAGGATATCTCCACGTAAGATACAATAAACATTCACATACAAATAAGAGAAAGGACCTTCTTCAGCCAAAAGTTCATACATAAGAAATCTAGTAGATATTTGACTTGAAGAATGCAGAATGAATCGGTAATTTTAGATACCTCTCTCATAAATTAGCTGAGCAAAGTCAATAACTTAAATTTTATTGTGGCATGGTTAAAATCTTTAATTATTAATTTCTTGATATCATGTCTATATATGTATTAATTGACTTATGCTTTTAGAAATTGATTCATGGTTTGCTCAAACTAAAATGTTCCTTTGCCTATATCATAACCATGAAATACACAAGTATATGCTTAAAATGCTGATTTAAATTGACTTGTGAGAAGCTATGAATTCTTGAGCATAATGAAAATGTTGTTTGCATGATATACATCTATATGATACATAAGATTATTTCTTTATTCTGCTCTTTCATGTAAATTACTTGAGAATAACAAAAAGAGATAGAGATAAAGAAAAGAAAATGGATATTATTCAAGAGAAGTAAAATCTAAGTAAAGGCAAATACTCCAATCTTAAGGAAAAGCAAAACAAGCATAATATATTCGGCACATTTGTGAGACTTGTGTGAGCATTCTTTTGGAAGGGATGAAATCCGTAATTAATTACACTTAAACAGTGAGAGTTTGAAGTGAACATTTTAACATTTCTATATTGCTCATCATAGGGATGGTGCCAATGGGGAGGCTAGTGGTAGTACCTGGCACTATTTGATCCAACTATTCGGTGTTGGGTATATTAGGGACGGCACAAGAGGGAGGCTAGTGGTAGTACCTCGTGCCCCTTCCAACTCCACCGGATAGGGAGCAAATAGAGTATAGAACATAAGAAAGTAAAAACGAAAAATAATATCAAAATGTTCGTTAATTGGTTAAGAAAAGAAATTCAAAAAAAAATGAGGAAATGAATGACAAAGTAAATGAAAGTATATAAGAAGAATCAAGTCAAGTTTTAATCACTTGGAAACACACCTTAAGGATGAAATTAGTGGAAGATTATATTTAAATAGGGGGAGTTTATTTGAAAAGAATTGATTTTGATCCTTGACATGCTTGTTCTTAATATTTTAATGCATGATTTAACACATAATATATTTTGCATGTGGCATGATGTTTTGAATTATGGGTTCTCAATATTTTGTAATGCTCCATGCTTGGATAAGTTGATTGAAATATGTTTTAACTTTGCTCACAAGTCTTTGCTTCACCCTTGCCTCAAACTAACTTGTGTTCCAATGCTTGAATATTTGAAATACTACATAAATTTTTTTTAAGTAATATTAAAAAGAAATTTTAGTTTTATCATTCACGATTATCTTTGAAAGTTAAATAGATTTACAAAAAGAAGAAGAGAAGGATATTTTTATTTAGGCAAAATGAATTGATCTTGATCTATCTTTCTACTTGCCTAACTTTGATACATAATGTCCTAATACTTGTTAAAATATCCTCCATTTTGTATCGAAACTCAATATTAAATATAAAGATTCTGAAAGTGCTCTAATGTTATTGAAATATGTATTTTCAATCTTAGTGATTTAAGATGAGCTACAATGTAGAAGATACATATCTCAAATTATAATTTTGAAAGCCTTCTTGGAAATTCTTATGAAAACTCAGAATCTGATTTTGTATAAAAGCTTAAACTTAACTTAGAAATGCTTATATCGTTACATCTTTGTAACCTTAGTTATATGCTTCAATGATCGCGTTATTCAGGAGAATAACTCAATATGATTTCTAAATGAAAATTTTAACATAAGAAAAATAGAATTAATTTTGATGCCTTGGTTGATTGTCTCGATACGCATCCAAAACATATCTTTTCTTATCCTTAAAGTGTACTAATATTGGTCTAAATGATGTGTCTTTCAATGATCTAGATTGCAAACAAATATTTTTAAATATATGATTTTATTTTGATATTAAAAAGATTTATTGTGCTTCATGTATACATTGCTGAAAAACTATGATTAAGAAATTGAGTTCTATAAATATATATACTTCAATGATCATCTATATGTTTTTCTCTCCTACATTATTAAAGACTTCCATCAAAATATATATATATATTATTAAAAGAGTGAATGATCTTAAGTCTAAAAACATTTCAGCTCACTCAAATGATTCTTAAAAGAAAGAAAATGTAAATACTTTTGAAAGAATTTGAGCTTCAAATGAATCATTTTCTGATTAATATTTCTATACATTTTCTCAAAGATTTAGAGAAAGCATAACTTGTTCTTGAATGATTAGAAAGAGTAATTGGTACAAATTTTGAATAATTCTAGATCACTCTACATTCTTGATATCATAGAATTTCAGTTCTATTCAAAATCTGAAATTCAACAAAGAAAAGAATGATTAAAGAAGAATGCATCTTTTGAGGGGGAGCTTTGGATATTCAATCTAAATGCAAAATATCACGTCCATTTGATAAATATCTTCTATACGTTATGGATTGATTTTGATGAACCTCCTTATATTGCAAGACTTGCTTTAATTATATAATAAGTTTATACCTTGAGATGAGTTCTATAGAGGTTGTCTTATCTCAAACCTTGAGTCTTATGAAAATAAGCTGAAACCTATAGAAAATATATTTTCGAGATTGACAATTTTATTGAACATTATCTTCAAATTCTAAACTCTTAAATGGAATGATCAATTGAGGGGGAGAAAGAAAATTTCAGAAGGAGAGATCTTATGGAACTTAATCGCATAAATCTATAACTAAAGGAGAGAGAAAGAATACTAAATGAAAAGTGATCCTAATACTCTCCAATATGTATCATCTGAAATTTAATCTGAAAATCTTTACAATACACCTTGAGGCTTGTTATTTGGTTAGTATATCTTATGCATCAATCATGAACCAAATTGCAATTCAAATAGTTGATCTTAAGAGCCTCTAATTTAATAAAAAAGGGGAAGAATAATGATTTTCTTGAGTATCTCTTAGAAAACCTATTTTTGGCATTCACTAATGAGTTCTTATTGGCTTGTTCTTTAGAACTTCAATTTCGTGCCAATCCATTATTATGTGTACCAAAATGTGCTTCTTTTTAAAGAAATAAAGTCTTTAAAAGAGCTTTAAAAGAATCTTCAAAGCCTTGAATTTTATGTATGCTCTAAGATATATCATAAATTATATGAATTCATGTTTTGGTGTTTATGCCACAATATTTTTACATCATAAAAGAACTTTGCAATCATACTTAATATATTGCTCTTATATTCTGAAAATTAGTTAAATTGCTCTCATGTTGTTAAAATACTTAATATATTGGACAAAAGATCTTAAATGAACAAGCTTTCATACTTATTATTGAAGAGAGGTTAGATTTTCATTCATGCTTTCCTTGAATATCATTTGTGGTACTTCTTGAATTAACTTAAGAAAGATTCCACCTACACTTGATTTGAAAACTATCTTTGGAATCACATTTGATGTGTTCTCCTCTGAAATTATCTTAATTGGCTCTGATCTATGCTCATTAGTCTTATTCTAATATTATTGCCTTGAGTTATAAGATTCATATTCTTGCAATAATTTGATATATATTAACTGAAAATCAGAGTACAATAAGGAAAAGACATAATTGAGTATTATTATCTTTGTGCTTTATGTTACACTATCTTGCAACCTTTTTAATGTTGTCAAAAAGGGGAAGAAATATCTAAGTATATGCTCATAATGCTTTATGTGTTGATTATGTTAAGTTGATTAAATCTAAAGCATTATCATGAAGTATATTTTAAAGATATATATTTTCTACTTCATGCAACTTAGCTATGCATTACTTCTAGAACACAATATATTTTATATCGCATACACTCCAAGTTTTGTCATCATCAAAAAGGGGGAGACTGATGACCCAAAGATTGATTTAAAGATTGATTTTGATGATCACAAAACCTTGAAGTATAAATACTAATGTGTGTGTTGCAAGAAGAAAGATAATTTGTTTTGCAAGGAACATAGCAAGTTGGATAAACACAAGAAGGCCTCAAAAGCTCTCAAGAAGAGTTGGAAGAAAGCTACACTTCATTGGCCCAAGTTTCAAGTTCAAAGGATTCAAATTGGAGGAGAAAATTAAAAGAAAGATTCAAAAGAATAGTCCTCGAGTCGACTCCTGGAAGTTCAGAGTCGACTCTAGCACTCTGGAGTTTCAAGAAACAGTGCTCGAGTCGACTCCGGGACTCTACGAGTCGACTCCGACTGAGAACAGACAAAAAGACAGAGAGTTGATTTTCAGCGCTACAGTGCTCGAGTCGACTCCAACTTCAGCGCTACAGTGCGGAGTCGACTCCCAGCTACAGTGCCGACAGACTACTATTCACAAGTGACTCCTCTTTCAGCCGAGTCGACTCCTACTTCAGCCGAGTCGACTCCAGCACGCTGGGAGGCATAACGGCTAGTTTTTTCTTGATTCCAACGGCTATTTTTGTCTCTAACGGCTAGATTTTTGTTTTCACTCCCTCTAAAGCTATAAAATCAAGAGGAGAGCTAGGGAAGAGAGGATGGAAGTGGGAGAGAACATTTAGGGAAGAGATTTCAAAGAGATTACAAGAGAAATCTCCCAAAAGCACAAAAGGGCCATTCAAAGTAAAAGAGAGAGAAGAAGAGCATCCAAGTGAATCCCAAAGCTTCCTCTCCAACTGTGTGCTGCCTCGGTGATCCTCTACTTCGTGCAAAATCAGAAGAGGGTCAAGTAAAGAAGAAGCCGAGTTTCTTCATCTACAAATTTGTTTGAGGGCTTCTTCTCTTTACTTTACTTGGTTATATTTGCTATATTTGCTTATTTGAGAAGCTTGTATTTGATTTAAACTCTTGTTCTAATATCTTGTAACTTGATTCAATCAAGGGATTGAATCAAGGGGTTATGGTTTGTTGGTGAGCCAAAGGGAAAACCAACGTTGTAAGGTTGTGGTTGGTGAGCCTTTGGAAAAACCAACTGGGTTGATTGTAAACCCGGAAAACAATCATTGTAAGATTGTGGTTGGTGAGCCTTTGGAAAAACCAACTGAGTTGGATTGTGAGCCCGTGAAAACAATCGGTTGGTTCTAGTCGGTGAGCCTGTGAAAACCGACCGAGTTCGTTGTGATCTCGCAAAACAACAAGTTGGGTTGTGAGCTTGTAAAACAACCGACTGTAATCTGAGGGATTATAGTGAAATTCCCAAGAGGTCTTGGGGAGTGGATGTAGGTGCTGGGGTGCACCGAACCACTATACATCTTTGTGTTTGTGATACCTTATCTCTTGTATTTCATGCCTTACATTCATGCTTGATTGTGTAATATCTCTAGCTTTGTTTTCTATAGAGTTATAAGTGATTGTTTAGAATTTGCTTAGCTTCCACTCCATTCTTACCATACACATAGATTAAAATTGATCATACAACTATAAGTTAATTTTAGATCAATTGCACCCTAAAGCCATAGTATAATTACTCTAGCTTAATTTTTCACTGCTTTACTTGTAATTGCCTAGAGTTTAAGTAAATAACATCTTATCATTCCGCTGCATTCTACTCAAAGTAAAAATTAGGGAATATAATTTTTAGAAAACCCAATTCACCCCCCCTCTTGGGTTGTCACCTTGGGCAACAATCCCTATTTTCATCTCGGAGGACTTCATTGCTCGAGTTCTCCATCTCTCAAGTGAGGGGATTGTTCCCACACACCCCTCCGATAGGACAAAGGCGCTTACAGCCATTTTAGGGAGTCCACCTCTGTCCCCCATAGAGGAGGTGTTCGCAAATCAGCTTTCGGCTGAAATGCGACTTCTCCTTAGTGTCATCTCTAGGACTCTCTTCCCAAAGACTGGTAGGTTTGACTTCATTTCTGAGAGAGACCTGGCCTTGATGTTCTACCTCCTCCAAGACACTCCCATCAACTTTCCAAAACTCATCTACAAATACCTTTGTGAACCCCTAGACAAACCTAGGCTGAGTCTCCCTTACGGTATGTTATTCACTCTGATATTTAGACAGTTAGAGGGTTCCTATCCCTGAGGGGGAACCCTCTCGCTCACTGCGTTTTACAGATCGCATGGGTGAGGGGACCTTTCACCAGATGGGATTCCACAAGGTAGGGGGAGTCTGGGTTAGGAAATCATCTACATCCACATTTACAGCTTCTGACCCTACCACTCATCACTCACCCAGTCCCGATCATGATCTGGACCATGACATAGTTCCTCCCACTTTTTCTTCCACCTCTGCTCCTACCTATACTGAGCCCTCCACCTCCACTGCCCCACCTTCTCAGCAGCAGCCCCTGGAGGTTCGGATATCTTCTGAGCAGCTCCGAGAGTTGCGGCAAGAGATAGTGAGGGAACTGAGAGATGATCTACTGAGGGAGCTCCGAGGTCCTCAGAGTGCTCCCTCCACCGAGCTAGTTCCCTCCTTAGCAGCCGTGATAGAGATGGTTGCAAATCTGAAGGAGGAGATATTCAATATTCGAAGCCTAGTTCAAGCTCAACACTGGAACATAAGTGACGTCAAGGACGACACAAGGAAGATGCGAGACAGCATCAGACATGAGCTAGGCAATCATAGTCAGGGTGCAGAGCGGCTACCTAATGCATTGATCTTCAAGCTTGACACCATCCAGGAAAAAGTGAATGAGATTTCCTCGACACAGTCTAGACTCACCCCGGAGATCATCGCACAGCTAGGAAACGTATCTGAGAGGATAAGCTTAGTCATGCAAATGAATAGACTCAAATCAGAAGCCATATCCTCCACTACAAAGAAACTCTAGAGTAGCTTTGTTTTCTATCTTATGATGTATTCACTCTATACTTGTATTTTTCTCCACTATTGTACTCAAAATTAGCATCAATACAATGAGTAGACACTTTCTTACAAAACAGTGCAATACTTTTCCGAGTTCTGCGCTTCTTTTTGCTATGATGACAAAAAGGGGGAGAAAATGTAATGAATTGAAAATGTGATGTTTTGAAATGTAAAGAAAGCAAACCCTTAAAGCAAAACGTAATTTGTTCTCAGTGGATCGATACCTCGAGGCTCATTATCTCTCTGTTGGAGCTCCTAAAGGAGTAATCTCCAGAATCTATTCAAGGGATATTCGGAGATTAGTTGAATCATACTCAAAAACAAATTGTTAGATTTTCCCTCTAAAACCAAAAATTTAAGCTCAAAAGCTTCAAGACATTAAAAGAAAATTCAGGGAATCTAAACAAAATTGAATGCATATGTTGAGGGGGAGAATCTAAAATCTTAAGAAAGCGAAATCATTAACTACATATAAGCCAAACAATTGATTGCATGATATGAAGGCTTATATAATTCCAAATGAAAGGGGGAGCTTTAATTTCAAAATTTACTGATCCATACCTTTCAATTCTGGATAGATTAAAATAACCAGACATTTGAATTCATTTCAAAACTTTTACTGAATGATTGAGCAATTCACTTCAAAAATATTCAATGTTTTGTCATCATCAAAAAGGGGGAGATTGTGGAGTGATTGATTATAACCCTATTTGATTTTGATGAGCACAAAGCCAATGAGTATATTTTATGTTATACTAATGAATTCAATCCAGCATATTAGGCAAAATTTGTAAGAATCCTTTTTTGAGTGCATGTGGAAATCAGCTTAAGTCAAAGGCTGAAACTCGAGTCGACTCCAGAAGATTTCGAGTCGACTCCAAGTGTTTCAGACGTTCTGGCACAGACTCGAGTCGACTCCGGCACTGTTGCCCAAAAAGACAACCCAAGAGGGGGGGGGTGAATTGGGTTTAAAGTAATTATTGCAATTAAAAACCTTGTGAGTAACTAACTAAAACTTATTGCAAGTGGATTAATTAGTTACTATATGCAGTGGATGAAGGAAAAGGAAGAGACAATGAAACAATCACAAACACAAGAGATTTTATAGTAGTTCGGAGCTAACCCTTGCTCCTACGTCCACTCCCAAAGCCTCACTTGGGAGTTCACTATAATCCCTCGGATTACAGCCGGTTGTTTTACAAGCTCACAACCCAACTTGTTGTTTTACGAGATCACAACGAACTCGATCGATTTTCACAGGCTCACCGACTAGAACCACCCAAATATTTTTCCGGGATCACAATCAAACCCTTACACCGTTGGTTTTAACCTCGGCTCACCAACAAACCTTAACACCCTTGATTCAATCCTCTGATTGAATCAAGTAAGAAAAACAATTTGAGACAAGTAAAAAAGAAAGCTTCTTAAAAAGCGTATTTAGACAATATAAACAAAAAAGAGTTAGAAGCCCTCAAACAGATTTTTGGAGGTGGAGAAAGGGGCTTCTCAAACTCTTTGACTCCTCTTGAATGTGCTGAAGATTTGCTGTCAGGAGGAGAGCCTTGAATGTGAGGAAGACGGTTGGAGAGTGGACTTCAATGCTCTTTTTCCTTCTTTCTCTTGTAATTACTCTTGAGAGGCTTTGGTTGGTGGACATCTCTTTTGCTTTGAATGGAGTCTCTCTTTCTTACTCTATTACTGTTCACTCTGGCTATTTAAGCCATCCCCAGCGAAAACTAGCCATTAGACACACAATTATGGCCGTTCTGTACACTCTGCAACTCCTGACAAAGTGTCCGTTAGGATCGGAGTCGACTCGCTCGATCTGGAGTCGACTCGGCTGTTGCTGGAGTCGACTCATGCTTTACTGGAGACGACTCGGCCACTATTCAAAATTTGAAATAAAGTGCCGTCCTGTTCTGGAGTCGACTCGGCTGAACCTGGAGTCAACTCGCCAATGTCCGGAGATGACTTTCCCTTCTGGAGACGACTCGTTCTTCAGGATTCCACAAATCATTCTTTCGGTTTTACTTCCTCGAGTCGACTCGGATTTTCTTGGAGTCGACTCGGCTCTCAGAGCCGGAAAGACAGGTCATCTGTTTTTGAACTTGAACTATCTCGGAGTCGACTCGGACTTTGCGGGAGTCGACTCGGCTCTCAGACACCGAAATACTGGTCTTCTGTCTTTGGAGTTGAACTGCCTCGAAGTTGACTCGGACTTTGCTGGAGTCGACTCGGCTCTCAGACACCGAAGTTGGCTCTCTGACTTTTAGTCTTGCATTCCTCTGAGAGTCGACTCTTGCTTCCTTAGGAGTCGACTTGCCAACCGTCGGAGTCGACTCGAGTACTTCGGGAGTCGACTCGGCTCTCAGAGTCCAAAACGACTTCTCTGTCTTTCTGTCTGTTACTCCATGGAGTCGACTCGTACTTTGCTGGAGTCGACTCGGCAAGCATCAGAGTCGACTCTAATTCTTCCGGAGTCGACTCGGTGATAGGTTCTGAGATTAATCTTTCTTTCCTGCTGTCTGTTCTCAGTCGGAGTCGACTCGTAATGTTCTGGAGTCGACTCGAGCTTGTGCCAGTGCTTCTGATACACTTGGAGTCGACTCGTAATCTTCCGGAGTCGACTCGAGCTACAGACTTTGGTTCAAATTGATTTCCATACTTAGCCAAAATGTCTTGAACCAAGGCTAGAGACAATTAATCATAAATTTACAAATATTTGACTGAAACACTAAATTGAATTCATTAGTATAACATAAGATATACTCAAATGCTTTGAGCTCATCAAAATCAAATAGGGTTATAATCAATCACTCCACAATCTCTCCCTTTTTGATGATGACAAAATATTGAGTATTTATAAAGTGAATTGCTCAACCAAAAGGAGATTTATAATAATGTTTTGAAATGAATTCAAGTGTCTAGTCATTTAATTTATCCAAAATTGAAAGGTGTGAAACAGTAAATCCTGAATTAAAGCTCCCCCTTTCATTTGGAATTATATAAGCCTTCATGTCATGCAATCAATTGTTTGGCTTATATATGTTTAATGAATTTGCTTTCTTAAGATTTTAGATTCTCCCCCTCAACATATGCATTCAATTTTGTTTGGATTCTCTGAATTTTCTTTTAATGTCTTGAAGCTTTTGAGCTTAAATTTTTGGTTTTAGAGGGAAAATCTGTCAATTTGTTCTTGAGTATGATTCAACTAATCTCCGAATATCCCTTGAATGGATTCTGGAGATTATTCCTTTAGGAGCCCCAACAGAGAGATAATGAGCCTCGAGGTATCGAATCCACTTAGAACATATTACTTTGTGGTTTTTTTAAAAATTTTCTTTTTATTGATTCCCTTTACATTTCAATTCAATATATTTTCTCCCCCTTTTTGTCATCATAGCAAAAAGGCAGAAAGCACAGTAAGGTACAAGAACTCAAGAATGCACAATTTTTGAAAGCAATTTCTACTCATTGTATTTAATTCAAATTTGAGTACAAGTGTGATTACAAATCAAGTGAGTCCTCAAGGGACTGTACAACATAAAGTAAAAATAACAAACAACACTAGCCCTTGCTCAGTCTAGTGTGTTTGACGACCATGCTTAACCTCTCATTAATGTTTCCGAGTTGTTCAAGTATCTCCGAGGTGGTTCTAGACTGAATCGAAGAAATGTGGTTGACACTCTCCTGGAGGGTGTCCAACCTGGAGAGCAGTGCATGGGCTAGCTTCTCGGCACCCTGGCTCTGGCTTCCTAGCTCTTGTCTGATGCCGTCTCGCATCTTCTTCATGTCGTCCTTGACGTCACTTATATTCCAGTATTGAGCTTGGACCAGGCTGCGCACATTTGATATCTCCTCCCGTAAGTGCGCAATCATCTCGGCTACTGCTGCCAGGGAGGGAACAATCTCGGTGGAGGGAGCACTCGAAGGACCTCGGAGCTCCCTCAGCAACTCATCTCTGAGATCCCTCACTATCTCCTGCCGCAACTCACGGAGCTGCTCAGAAGAAATGCGGACCTCCAGTGGCTGCTGCTGAGTAGATGGGGCAGTGGAGGTGGAGGGCTCTGTATGTGCAGGACCAGAGGTAGAAGGATGAGTGGGTAGATCTGTATGGTGGTCCTGATCATGGTCAGAGGTAGGAGAGTGATGAGTGGTAGGGTCAGAAGATGTGGATGGTCTCCGTACCCAGACTCCCTCTACTCTATGGAATCCCATCCGATGAAGGGTTCCCTCACCCATGCGATCTGTAAACCGTAGTGAGCGAGAGGGTTCTCCCTCAGGAATGGGGACCTCTAACTCCCGAAATATCAGAGTGAACAACATGCCATATGGGAGACTGAGCCTAGGTTTATCTAGGGGCTCACAGAGGTACTTGTAGATAAGTTTTGGAAAGTGGATGGGAGTGTCTTGGAGGAGGTAGAACATCAGAGCTAGGTCTCACTCCAAAATGAAGTCAAATCTACCTGTCTTCGGGAAGAGAGTCCTAGAGATAATACTAAGGAGAAGTCGCATTTCAGCCGATAGCTGATTTGCGAACACTTCCTCTATGGGGGACACTGGTGGACTCCCTAGAATGGCCGTAAGGGCCTCTGTCCTGTCAGAGGGGTGTGTGGGAACAATCCCCTCACTCGAGAGATGGAGGACTCGTGCAATAAAGTCCTCCGAGATGAATACAGGGACACCCATAACAGTTCCCTGGATACCCCCGCCTACCCGTGCCACTGAACCATAAAACTCCCTAACAAGCCCTGGATAGGTAGGGAGGTCAAGAGTGCAGAAAAACTCTAAACCTTGGGCTCTAAGGTGATGCCCTAGGTTGAACCCTTCCCGGGAGAGGAAGTCAAAGTTGACATGCCTCCCGGTAGAGACAACCTTCCCGGCGCATGAGCGCGAGGGAACCGGCCTAGGCAGGGAAGGAACCGGAGGTGGTGGCCTCGCCGGTTCGTTCCGAGCCTTGGACCGTCGCTCGGCCCCGCTCGCGGAGATGGGTCTCTTTCGGCTTGGGACAACTACTTTCCTAGGCATTTTTGACCTAGACACGAGAGAGGAACTAGGAAAAATGGAGGAAAACTCGATGGAGAAGACCTAGAATGGGTCGGAGACGAGGTCGGAGTCGGCTCTAGGGTTTTGGAACAGTGTCGGCTGTGAATAGAAGTGGGGATTGAACGTTTCGATTAGGGTTAAAACATCGGATTCCCGACCTCGAGTCGACTCCCGTAAGTCGCGAGTCGACTCGACCGCGAGTCGACTCCCAAATATGCGCGAGTCGACTCCCACATGAGCCGACTCTAAAATGTATCCGAGTCGACTCGAACTCTAGCACGCACCCAAAAATCATATTATTTTCGTGCCACAAGAGATTGTTATGGACTTATCCATGATTTAGGAGCTGAATTGATGATCATAGATAGGAAGTCCTATGTCCACCATAGACTAATCCTCAAAATCTATGAACTAGAGGAGAGTATCACGAGAATGGATCAATCACTCCTAACCCTCTTCTAAGTATGCAAAATCGATCCTCACTCAGAGGTTTTGTGAAGATATTTGCAAGTTGATCATCAGTACACACAAATTGAAGTGTCACATCACCATTCAGTACATGATCTCTTATGAAGTGATGTCTTATCTCAATGTGTTTAGTTCTTGAGTGCTGAATTGGATTTTTAGTTAGATTAATGGCACTTGTATTATCACAGTTAATGGGAATTTTATCTTGTTTAATGCCATAATCTTCAAGTTGTTGTTTAATCCACAAGATTTGAGCACAACAACTCCCGGCAGCAACATATTCGGCTTCCGCCGTAGATAGTGCAACCGAATTTTGTTTCTTGCTAAACCAAGAGATTAAATTTTCTCCTAAGAATTGACATGACCCGCTGGTGCTTTTTCTATCAAGTTTACAACCAGCAAAGTCTGAATCTGTATACCCTATTAAGTTTATGCTAGATTCTTTAGAGTACCATAAACCTATATTTTTTGTTCCTATTAGGTATTTAAAGATTCTCTTAACTGCAATTAAATGTGATTCCTTAGGATTAGATTGATATCTAGCACACATGCATACACTAAACGTGATATCAGGTCTACTTGCAGTAAGATATAATAAAGATCCTATCATACCTCTATACATCTTTTGATCTACTGATTTACCTGATTCATCTTGGTCTAGTTTGCATGATGAACTCATGGGTGTGCTGATTGACTTGTTTCCTTCCATATCAAACTTCTTAAGCATCTCCTTGATGTATTTAGCTTGATTGATGAAGATCCCTTCTTCAGATTGTTTGATTTGGAGCCCGAGAAAATAGTTCAGCTCTCCCATTATGCTCATTTCAAATTCACTCTGCATTAGGTCAGCAAATTCTTCGCAGAGGCGATTGTTAGTAGCACCGAAAATAATATCATCTACATAAATCTGAACTACTAACATATCTTTGTTTTTTCCTTTTTAAAAATAATGTTGTATCAACGTTTCCTCTATCGAATTCATGGTCTAACAGAAATTTGCTAAGTCTTTCATACCATGCTCTAGGTGCTTGTTTCAAACCATAAAGTGCTTTGTTTAATTTATACACATGATTGGGGTATTGATGATTTTCAAAACCAGGAGGTTGTTCTACATACACCTCCTCATTAATATACCCATTCAAAAAGGCACTTTTTACATCCATTTGAAATAATTTGAAGTCTTTAGAGCATGCAAATGCTAGTAACAATCTAATTGCCTCAAGTCTAGCTACAGGAGCAAAAGTTTCATCAAAGTCTATACCTTCTTCTTGATTATAGCCCTTTGCTACTAGTCTAGCCTTGTTCCTAATCACGATTCCATTTTCATCAAGTTTATTTTTATATATCCATTTGGTTCCTATTATTGAGTATTCAGAGGGTCGTTCAACTAGGTTCCATACCTTGTTTCTAGTGAATTGGTTTAGTTCTTCTTGCATTGCATTTATCCAATTTACATCCTTTTCAGCTTCTTCTATGTGTTTAGGTTCAAAGTGTGAGACAAATGCTAGATGATTATTTAAATTCCTAAGAGATGCTCTAGTTCTAACAGGTTGAGATGGATCATCTAAAATTAATTCCTTAGGATGCCCATGAGCATACCTCCAAGCCTTAGTAAGCCCATGATCCACAATTGCCTCTTGACTTGTTGATGCATTTCCAATTAGTTTTTGTTCATCTTCTTGTAATGTCATCTCATCAATCTTTTCTTCAAAAATTTTTGCATCATTATCAGGAACAACTCTCTTGCTAGAAGAGATATCATTAGTATCATCAAAAACAACATGTATAGACTCTTCAATAACAAGGTTACTTTTGTTAAACACTCTATAAGCTTTACTTGAGGTAGAATATTCCAAAAAGATACCTTCATCAGATTTTGAATCAAATTTACCTAAGTTATCCTTGCCATTATTATGAATGAAACACCTACATCCAAAAACATGAAAATAGTTTACTTTGGGCTTTCTATTTTTCCAAAGTTCATAAGGTGTTTTCTTTATAATGGGTCTCAATAAAACTCTATTTAGTATATGACATGATGTATTAATGGCTTCTCCCCAAAAGTACTTAGAGAGGTTACTTTCACATAACATGGTTCTAGCCATTTTCTCTAGGGTTCTATTCTTTCTTTCTACAACTCCATTTTGTTGTGGTGTCCTAGGTGCAGAGAAATTATGAGTTATCCCCTTTTTACTACAAAATTCATCAAATAGACGATTTTCAAATTCCGTTCCATGGTCACTTCTAATAGCTATGACTGAAGCATCTCTTGCATTAGTTACTTCCTTATGAAATTTCTTAAATACAGAAAATACTTGATCCTTATGAGCTAAGAACATGACCCAAGTATATCTAGAAAAATCATCTACAATAACAAGACCATATTTGTTTCCACCAAGATTTGTGGTTCTAGTTGGTCCGAATAGATCCATGTGTAGTAGTTCAAGAGGTCTAGAGGTAGAGACATAATTTATGGATTTAAAGGAGTTCCTTGATTGTTTGCCATATTGACATGCTTTACAAATTTTATTTTTCTCAAATTTTAGTTTTGGCAAACCTATTACAGAATCTCTTTTAACCAACTTAGATATTGTATCCATACTTGCATGTCCTAATTTACGGTGCCATAACCAACTTGCATCATCAACCTTAGTATCACTAGCTACTAAGCAAGGACTGTTTTTAGCAAGATCATCTAGATCTACTACATAGACATTTTCACGTCTTATTCCTTTGAATACTAAGCTATTGTCAATTGAGTTGGTTATGATGCATAGGGATGGTTTAAACAGAACATCAAAACCTTTATCACATAATTGACTTATGCTAAGTAAGTTATGTTTAAGACCATCTACCAATCGTACATTATCAACAAAGGTTGAGAAGGTGATTTGTACTTTACCTATACCAACGATGTGACCTTGGTTATTGTCTCCAAATGTCACTGCACCTCCCTTTTTAGGCTCAAAGGTGAATAATTGGTCTTTGTCACCCGTCATGTGTCTTGAGCAGCCACTATCCAAGTACCAACAGTTTTTGTCGACCTTGGCTGCAAGACACTCCTACACAAGGAAATCATACAATTTTAGGTACCCAAGTTTTCTTGGGTCCTTCATGGCTAGTAATGTTGGTTCCTTTTGGAACCCAACCCTTTTTAATTTTTCTTTTAGCTTTTTCTTTTCTATGGTCACACACATTAGCTTTATGTCCTATTTTTCCACAGCAAAAATAGGTTGTATTCTTAATTTTGCTTTCTCCTGCTTTCACAAAGAAATTACTAAGGAGCTTTTGCTTATTCTTAGGTTTATACCCTAAACCAGCTCTATTGAACACAGCTCGTTGATTATTAAGTATCATTTCTAATTTTTTAGAACTATATGTAAACTTTTCAACAAAAGGTTTGTATTTTTCAAGTTCTTGTGCCAACTTTTGTTTTTCTGTTTCAGTATGTTTAAGTCTTTTGTGAGATTATCTCTTATAGTTTGTTTATCGTTTTTAAGTTCAGAAATTTTCTTGGTTAGTTTTTCGTTATCTTTAATTAAGGTATTAGCTTTTTGAATTAACATTTGCTTGCTTGTTTTAAGTTCTAAATTTTCTTTAATGATAAAATCCTTATCCTTAACTAATTTATCGTATTTATGGAAGTGAGATTGATTGGTTAGTTTTAGCTCTTTATTCTTAAGATTTATTGTCTTATATTCATCCATTAATTCATTAAACGTATCATACAATTCATCAAAGGTAAAATCTAAATGCGTTTCAGATGTTACCTCATTTTTGTTTGCCATAAAATAGAGATTGGCCTTTTTCTCTTGTTCCTCATCCGATGATGATGATGATGAATCGAAATCCGATAAGGTGGAGACGAGGACTTTCTTTTTCTTATACTTGCTGGCCTTCTTGAGCAAAGGACAGTCCGCTCTGAAATGTCCCGGCTTCTCACATTCATAGCATCCGATTCCCTCATTTTTTCTTTCCTTACCTTTATCCTTGTAATAGGAACTCGAGGGACCTCTCCTCTGATGAAAAGACTTCTTTCGGTTGATGAATTTTATGAACTTACGCACGAGAGGAGCCTCATCATCATCTTCCTCATGATCTTCTTCTTCACTGCTGCTACTGCAAGATAAATCCTTGTTAGAAGAAGTAGATTTGAGAGCTATTACCTTTTTTTTATGAGAGGATTCTTCTTCGCTGTGTTGTTTCATTGTGAGCTCGTGCATCATTAGGGATCCAAGAAGCTCCTCAAGTGGAAGCTTGTTCAAGTCCTTGGCTTCTTGGATTGCCGTAACCTTGGCCTCCCATGACCTTGGCAAACATCGAAGAATTTTTCTGACAAGGTCACTGTTAGTATAATTTTTGCCAAGGCTTTTTAGGCCATTGAGAATATCAGTAAATCTAGTAAACATGCAAGTGATAGTTTCATTGGAATCCATCTTAAATAATTCATACTTATGAACTAGTATATTTATTTTAGATTCTTGTACTTGATTCGTGCCCTCGTGGGTCACTTCAAGTCTATCCCATATCTCTTTTGCAGAATTGCAAGTAGAGACTCTATTGAATTTATTTCGGTCTAAAGCACAATAAAGCACATTCATTGCTTTGGCATTTAGTTGTGCCTTCCTAATATCATTGTCATCCCAATCCTTTTCAAGTTTGGGTATAGTAACACCCTCTACAAAAATTGATGGAATGTATGGTCCATTAAGTATGGTGGTCCACATCTCATAGTCTTGTGCTTGGATAAATATCCTCATCCTAGCCTTCCAATATGAGTAGTCGGTTTCATTGAAGAATGGAGGTCTATGGGTGGACTGGCCCTCAATATGAGAAGATCCAAATGGGGTTGTCATTTTGATCTTTTACTCTTTTGGTAGAAGAGTTCTAGCTCTGATACCACTTGTTGCCCAAAAAGACAACCCAAGAGGGGGGGTGAATTGGGTTTAAAGTAATTATTGCAATTAAAAACCTTGTGAGTAACTAATTAAAACTTATTGCAAGTGGATTAATTAGTTACTATATGCAGTGGATGAAGGGAAAGGAAGAGACAATGAAACAATCACAAACACAAGAGGTTTTATAGTGGTTCGGAGCTAACCCTTGCTCCTACGTCCACTCCCCAAGCCTCACTTGGGAGTTTACTATAATTTCTCGGATTACAGCCGGTTGTTTTACAAGCTCACAACCCAACTTATTGTTTTACGAGATTCCAACGAACTCGGTCGGTTTTCACAGGCTCACCGACTAAAACCACCCGATTGTTTTCCCGAGATCACAATCAAACCCTTACACCGTTGGTTTTAACCTCGGCTCACCAACAAACCTTAACACCCTTGATTCAATTTCCTGATTGAATCAAGTAAGAAAAACAATTTGAGACAAGTAAAAAAGAAAGCTTCTTAAAAAGCATATTTAGACAATATAAACAAAGAAAAGTTAGAAGCCCTCAAACAGATTTTTGGAGGTGGAGAAAGGGGCTTCTCAAACTCTTTGACTCCTCTTGAATGTGCTGAAGATTTGCTGTTAGGAGGAGAGCCTTGAATGTGAGGAAGACGGTTGGAGAGTGGACTTCAATGCTCTTCTTCCTTCTTTCTCTTGTAATTACTCTTGAGAGGCTTTGGTTGGTGGAAATCTCTTTTGCTTTGAATGGAGTCTCTCTTTCTTACTCTATTACTGTTCACTCTGGCCATTTAAGCCATCCCCAGCGAAAACTAGCCGTTAGACACACATTTATGGCCGTTCTGTACACTCTGCAACTCCTGACAAAGTGTCCGTTGAGATCGGAGTCGACTCGCTCGATCTGGAGTCGACTCGGCTGTTGCTGGAGTCGGCTCATGCTTTACTGGAGACGACTCGGCCACTGTTCAAAATTTAAAATAAAGTGCCGTCCCGTTCTGGAGTCGACTCGGCTGAACCTGGAGTCGACTCGCCAATGTCCGAAGATGACTTTCCCTTCTGGAGACAACTCGTTCTTCAGGATTCCACAAATCATTCTTTCAGTTTTACTTCCTCGAGTCGACTCGGATTTTCTTGGAGTCGACTCGGCTCTCAGAGCCGGAAAGACAGGTCTTCTGTTTTTGAACTTGAACTGTCTCGGAGTCGACTCGGACTTTTCGGGAGTCGACTCGGCTCTCAGACACCGAAATACTGGTCTTCTGTCTTTGGAGTTGAACTGCCTCGGAGTCGACTCGGACTTTGCTGGAGTCGACTCGGCTCTCAAACACCAAAGTTGGCTCTCTGACTTTTAGTCTTGCATTCCTCTAAGAGTCGACTCTTACTTCCTTAGGAGTCGACTTGCCAACCGTCGGAGTCGACTCGAGTACTTCGGGAGTCGACTCGGCTCTCAGAGTCCAAAACGACTTCTCTATCTTTCTGTCTGTTACTCCATGGAGTCGACTCGTACTTTGCTGGAGTCGACTCGGCAAGCATCGGAGTCGACTCTAATTCTTCCGGAGTCGACTCGGTGACAGGTTCTGAGATTAATCTTTCTGTCCTGCTGTCTGTTCTCAGTTGGAGTCGACTCGTAATGTTCCGGAGTCGACTCGAGCTTGTGCCAGTGCTTCTGATACACTTGGAGTCGACTCGTAATCTTCCGGAGTCGACTCGAGCTACAGACTTTGGTTCAAATTGATTTCCATACTTAGCCGAAATGTCTTGAACCAAGGCTAGAGACAATTAATCATAAATTTACAAATATTTGACTGAAACACTAAATTGAATTCATTAGTATAACATAAGATATACTCAAATGCTTTGAGCTCATCAAAATCAAATAGGGTTATAATCAATCACTCCACAGGCACACTGCGAGTCGACTCCGACTGAGAACAGACAGCAGGACAAAAAGACGAATCTCAGATCCTGTCACCGAGTCGACTCCTGAAGAATTCGAGTCGACTCCGATGCTTGCCGAGTTGACCCCCGATAGTTTCGAGTCGACTTCAAGGAGTAACAGACAGAAAGACAGAGAAGTTGTTTTGGACTCTGAGAGCCGAGTCGACTCCAGAAGAACTCGAGTCGACTCCGACGGTTGGCGAGTCGACTCCTAAAAAAGCAAGAGTCGACTCTCAGAGGAATGCAAGACTAAAAATCAGAGAGCCAACTTCGGTGTCTGAGAGCCGAGTCGACTCCAGCAAAGTCCGAGTCGACTCCGAGGCAGTTCAACTCTAAAGACAGAAGACCAGTTTTTCGGTGTATGAGAGCCGAGTCGACTCCAGCAAAGTCCGAGTCGACTCCGAGGCAGTTCAACTCCAAAGACAAAAGACCAGTTTTTCAGGCTCTGAGAGCCGAGTCGACTCCAAGAGAATCCGAGTCGACTCGAGGAAGTAAACCCGAAAGAAAGATCTTTGGATTTCTAAAAAACGAGTCGTCTCCAGAAGGGAGAGTCATCTCCGGACATTGGCGAGTCGACTCCAGGTTTGGCCGAGTCGACTCCAGAACGGAACAGCACTTTATTTCAAATTTTGAACAGTGGGCGAGTCGTCTCCAGTAAAGCATGAGTCGACTCCAGCAACAGCCGAGTCGACTCCAGATCGAGCGAGTCGACTCTGATCCCAACGGACACTATGTCGGGAGTTTCAGATTGTGCAGAATGGCTCTAAAAGTGTGTCTAACGACTAGTTTTCAAAGTGGACTGCTTAAATAGCCAGAGTGAACAGTAATAGACAAGAAGAGAGACACTCCATTCAAAGCAAAAGAGATTTCCACCTACCAAAGCTTCTCAAGAGTAAATACAAGTGAAAGAATGAAGAAGTGCATTAAAAGTCTATCCTCCAAACGTCTTCCTCGCATTCAAGGCTCCCCTTCTGACAGCAAATCTTCAGCACACTCAAGAGGAGTTGCAGAGTTTGAAAAGCTCCCTTCTTCACATTCAAAAATCTGTTTGAGGGCTTCTAACTCTTTTTTATTCATATTGTTTATATTTGCTTTTCAAGAAGCTATCCTTGTACTCTTTTCAAACTGCTTTTCTTACTTGATTCAATCAGGGGATTGAATCAAGGGTGTTAAGGTTGGTTGGTGAGCCGAGGGTAAAACCAACGTGTAAGGGTTCGACTGTGATCTTGGAAAAACAATCGGGTGGTTCTAGTCGGTGAGCCTGTGAAAACCGACCGAGTTCGTTGTGATCTCGTAAAACAACAAGTTGGGTTGTGAGCTTGTAAAACAACCGGCTGTAATCCGAGGGATTATAGTGAACTCCCAAGTGAAGCTTGGGGAGTGGACGTAGGAGCAAGGGTTAGCTCCGAACCACTATAAAATCTCTTATGTTTGTGATTGTTTAATTGTCTCTCCCATTCCCTTCATCTACTGCATATAGTAAACTAATTAATCCACTTGCAATAAGGTTTAATTAGTTACTCATTAAGTTTTAATTTGCAATTATTACTTAAAACCCAATTCACCCCCCCCCCCCCCTCTTGGGTTGTCTTCTTGGGCAACACTTAGTCATCTCAAGATTTGGGGATGTCCAGCCCACGTCAAAAGACTACAGGCGGACAAGCTAGAGGCTAGGACCATAAGTGCTCATTTTATAGGATATCCTAAAGAGTCATTAGGGTACAATTTTTACGTCTCAAAGGATCACAATGTGTTTATGAGCCGTCATGCCATCTTCTTGGAAAATCAGTTTATCCTTGATAGAGGCAATGGAAGGAAAATTGAGCTTGAAGAGAAAGTCTCTGAAAAGCAACGAGTCATGGATCCTATCGAACCCATTCATACAGAGCCAGTACACGATATCCCTCAACCACCTCGCAGATCTAGTAGGGTCTCCCATCCTTCCGATAGATACTTAGGTATACTAGAAGAGGATACCAAGAAAATGTTCCTAGTGGGAGATAGGGATCACATATAGGATCCCAAAACCTACGAAGAGGCGATATCTGATATCGATTCTGAGAAATGGTTGGAAGCTATGAAATCAAAGTTAGACTCCATGCATTCCAACCAAGTCTGGACCTTAGTAGATCCACCAGAAGGTATTGTACCTACTGGATGAAAATGGATCTACAAAAGGAAGATAGGTTCGGATGGAATGGTAGAGACCTATAAAGCAAAGCTAGTGGCGAAAGGGTATAGTCAACGCGAAGGCATTGACTATCAGGAGATCTTTTCACTTGTAGCCATGCTAAAATTCATCCGAACATTGCTTGCCATTGCAGCATTTTATGATTATAAAATCTGGTAGATGGATGTGAAAACTGCTTTCCTGAATGGATATCTTGATGAAGATATCTATATGGAACAGCCTTTGGGTTTCACTTCCAGTGATGGAGATCACAAGGTCTGCAAGCTGCAAAGGTCCATCTATGGACTAAAGCAAGCATCTCGAAGTTGGAACACTCGTTTCGATGACGCAATCAAAATGTTTGATTTCATTAAAAACGAAGAGGAACCGTGTGTTTACAAAAAGGTTAGTGAGAGTGCTGTCGTGTTTCTCGTACTGTACGTGGACGACATCCTCCTGATGGGGAATGATATTCCCATGCTAACCTCGGTCAAGGTCTGGTTGTCAAAAGAATTCTTCATGAAAGACCTTGGGGAAGCATCCTATATTTTGGAAATAAAGGTCTATAGAGATAGATCTAAAAGGATGCTTGGCCTATCACAGAAGATGTACATAGAGGAAGTGCTGAAAAGGTTCAGCATGGAAAACTCTAAAAGGGGTCTCTTACCCCTAAGGCATGGAATTCCTCTCTCCAAAAAGATGTGCCCCAACATATCTGAAGATATTCAACGCATGAGCAAGATCCCCTATGCATCAGCAATAGGGAGCCTCATGTATGCCATGCTATGTACACGACCTGATATAGCCCTTGCTATGAGTGTCACAAGCAGATATCAGTCGAATCCAGGTGAAGAACACTGGACAGCTATGAAGAATATTCTTAAGTACTTAAGAAGAACTAAAGATTTATTCTTGATTTTTGGAGGATCATCAGAGTTAAAGATAGAAGGGTACACAGATTCAGACTTCATGATTGATGTCGATGATAAGAAGTCAACATCTGGATATGTGTTCTTGTGCAATGGTGGTACGGTGAATTGGAAGAGTTCTAAACAACCGATCATTGCTGACTCTACTATGGAAGCTGAATACATCGCCGCATCTGAAGCTGCTAAGGAAGGCTTCTGGTACAAGAAATTCATTGCAGAATTGGATGTGATGATATCAGATGCCATAACACTCTACTGCGATAATAATAGCGCCATAGCTCTTGCTAAGGAACCAAGGTCTCATCAGAAGTCCAAGCATATAGAGCGGCGCTTTCACCTCATACGCGACTATGTTGAGAAGAAATATGTCGAGGTGCAGAGAGTAGACTCCGCGGACAACGTGGCAGACCCGTTCACTAAGCAGCTAAGTCAACAAAAGACTGAAGCCCATCTTGAGAAGATGGGACTAAGATATATGACTGATTAGCTTTAGTGCAAGTGGAAGATTGTTAGATGTATGCCCTAGATGTTGGGAACCCGCCCATGCCGCTGATATTTCAAAATTTTTTCAGATGGCAGCGGAATCGGCATGCGCGAGTTCGACGTTCATCGCATGAACGCTTGTTTCGAGACCTTTCGTAATTAGGTAAGAATTAAAACTTTTAGAACTAATAGGAAGATCAAATCTTCACCTTGCGCGGGTAGATGATCACCGCGAATCTGAATTCGTGGTTTTGGAAGAGGGTTCGTTTGAAGCCGTTCAAACGTCCGGCCTCTACGGGTATCCACACGAAGTAGAGAACCGATCAAAGCTTTCTTGTCTTCCCGGGGTGCTAGCTCCCTTGCAAAGACTCCTTTGATGGCTGATCTCTTCTCTTTCTTTCAACTCTTGAAAGTGCTTGAGAGGAGGAAGAAGAAGAAGGAACTCAAGGAAGAAGAACACAGCTTCTGCAGCCTTCTTTCTTTTCCCTGCGTTGGAAGAAGGATTGGAGGAAGAGGAAGACGCCAACGCTTGGACCTTGCTCTTCCTTTGCTTGCGGCTGAACCAAGAGAGGAGAGAGGAGGGTGGCGGCAGCAAGAGGAGGATGAAAAGCTCTCTTAGGGCGCCGGCCTCTAGTCCTCTTTAAAAAGGGATTGGAGCTCCTAACTTTTAGGAGTTCCAATGACAACCTACCAAATAAGAAGGGGGCGCCGGCCCTAGCTCCTCTCTTCTTGTCGCCCCAAGCATTTGGAGAGGGGCTGATGCCCCTCTTAGTTGGTTAACCTAATCCTCTTCCAAAGAGGATTAGGTGCCTCTCTCATGGTTTCATCCTAATCTAATTAGGATTGGCCAAATTGGGTTCAATCTATGCTAGTCCTAATCCAATTAGGACTTGAATGAACCATGACTCAATTGAACTCTTCAATCCTAATCCAATTAGGAGTCATGTTGATTCATTAGATTAATAATTAATTTAGACTTAAGGAATCCTAATCCAATTAGGTTTTGTTTAATTTTAGTCCTAATCTAATTAGGACTCTATTTGAATCCGAAGTCCTAATCCAATTAGGATTTCTAGGAATCCTACTCCAAGTAGGAATCCAATTTTAATTCAAAACTCCTAATCTCATTAGGATTGAGGAATCCTATTCCAAGTAGGAATCCCAGTCCTAATCCAATTAGAACTCTAGGTATCCTACTCGAAGTAGGATTCTTGTTTCAAGTCCAATTAATTAATTCCCTTTGTTCCTTCTCAACTTCTCATCAATCAAATTGATTGCTTGTGATTCCTAATCACGATTTCAACCATCGGATCGGTCAATACTTCTAGTGTGTGTGACCCCATAGGTTCTATTCTGACTGGTAGTGAGATACATTGTGATCTCTATCACTATATCATTGAAAACTCCTTTCAATGGGTTGGAACGATTCCAACTCAACTCATTAGGGTTTATCGATCATCAAGATAATCCCTATGAGTCCCACCATCCACCAGTGACACCTAGCAGCATGTAGTGGCTACCCAGCAGAATGGAATGATGAACCTCTAGGTGCAGTTAACATGTGATACAGTCCTACTATCGTGGATCCCTACAGGACGGAGGTCATGGACAACTCGTCAAACCCCATCGTCTGTCATATGTCAAGATTTGTTCGACTTGAGTTCGATAGTGGAAAACTCTTTCTCCACTTTACTGCCCTGGCCAAGGTCTTAGAACTCAGTCTAACAAATCACATAGGATCACTCCTCTTCTATCAAGGTCGATAGATTCCTTATAGGTGCATACCCTACTCCTACAGTGAACTTACTGCAGCCAATCTACACTGCATGGACCCATATGGCTAGAGACCATGTATGTGTGCAGTCAAACTACAATAACCTCACTGTGAGTAGCCGAAGCACCGCAGGTCAAAGGACCAGTCACACTACTGCAACATCAAGCAAGTCACTGACGAGTGGATAGACATCCAAGTGACTTCTTGTCTTGGTCACGCTCAGTACCCTTGTTCTCTAACAAGCACCTGCACTATCACTTCAGTGTCCCTACACTGTGGACTCCAGCCTCGTCCATCCAGAAGGAGAGTGATCTGTGCACTGATCGGATCGATCACCGTCCTCGTGATGATCCATTGATCAGGAGCATTTAGAAATTAATCACCAATGATACATGGCTCAAATTCTCAACTCTTGAGAATATGTATCATCATCTTATTAATTTTTTGGACGATTCATAGACACATAAACAATATGAATGAAAAGATGCCTTTTATTTATTCAATAATAAATAGTCAAGTACAAAATTATGTCCCTAGAATCAACAATGTGTCAGCCAAATTGGCTTCTAGGGCATACATCTAACAATCTCCCACTTGCACTAAAGCCAATTGGTCATATATCTTAGGCCCATCTTCTCAAGGTGGGCTTCAGTCTTTTGCTGACTTAGCTGCTTAGTGAACGGGTCTGCCACGTTATCCGCGGAGTCTACTCTCTGCACCTCTACATCATAGTCGCGTATGAAATGGAAGCGCCGCTCTATGTGCTTGGACTTCTGATGAGACCATGGCTCCATAGCTAGTGCTATGGTGCCAATGTTATCGCAGTAAAGTATTATGGCATCTAATGACATTACACCTAACTCTGCAATTAACTTTTAATCAGAAGGTTTCCACTACACCCTTAGATACGGCTTAACATTCAGCTTCTAAGGTAGAATCTATAATGATCGGTTGTTTGGAACTCTTCCAATTTACTGAACCACAATTGCACATATTCTGATGTAGACTTTCTATCATCAATATGTGTGCATCCTTCTACCTTCAACTCTGATCTTCTCCCAAAGACCAAGAACATGTCCTTAGTTCTTCTCAAGTACTTAAGACTGTTCTTCACAGCTATCCAGTGCTTCTTACCTGGATCCGACTGATATCTGCTTGTGACACTCACAGTAAGAGCTATATCAGGTCGTGTACACAGCATGGCATACATGAGGCTTCCTATTGCCGATGCATAGGGAATCTTGCTCATGCGTTGAATCTCTTCAGATGTGTTGGGGCACATCTTCTTGGAGAGATGAATTCCATGTCTTAAAGGTAAGAGACCCCTCTTGGAGTTTTCCATGCTGAACCTCTTCAGCACCTCCTCTATGTACATTTTCTGTGAAAGGCCAAGCATCCTTTTAGATCTATCTCTATAGACCTTTATTCCCAAAATATAGGATGCTTCCCCAAGGTCTTTCATGGAGAATTCTTTTGACAACCAGACCTTGACCGAGGTTAGCATGGGAATATCATTCCCAATCAGGAGAATGTCATCTACGTACAACACGAGAAAAACGACAGAACTCCCACTATCCTTTTTGTAAACACACGGTTCCTCTTCGTTTTCGATGAAATCAAACGTTTTGATTGCGTCATCGAACCGAGTGTTCCAACTCCGAGATGCTTGTTTTAGTCCATAGATGGACCTTTGCAGCTTGCAGACCTTGTGATCTCCATCACTGGAAGTGAAACCCAAAGGCTGTTCCATATAGATATCTTCATCAAGATATCCATTCAGGAAAGCAGTTTTCACATCCATCTGCCAGATTTCATAATCATGAAATGCTGCAATGGCAAGCAATGTTCGGATGGATTTTAGCATGGCTACAGGTGAAAAGGTCTCCTGATAGTCAATGCCTTCGCGCTGACTATACCCTTTCGCCACAAGCCTTGCCTTATAGGTCTCTACCTCTCCATCCGAACCTATCTTCCTTTTGTAGATCCATTTGCATCCAATAGGTACAATACCTTCTGGTGGATCTACTAAGGTCCAGACTTGGTTGGAATGCATGGAGTCTATCTCTGACTTCATAGCTTTCAGCCATTTCTCGGAATCGATATCAGATATCGCCTCGTTATAGGTTTTGGGATCCTGTATGTGATCCCTATCTCCCACTAGGAACATTTCCTCGGTATCCTCTTCTAGTATACCTAAGTATCTATCGGAAGGATGGGAGACCCTACTAGATCTACGAGGTGGTCGAGGGACATCGTGTACTGGCTCTTTATGAATAGGTTCTATAGGATCCATGACTCGTTGCTTTTCAGAGACTTTCTCTTCAAGCTCAATTTTCCTCCCACTGCCTCTTTCAAGGATAAACTGATTTTCCAGAAAGATGGCATGACGGCTCACAAACACATTGTGATCCTCTGAGACGTAAAAATTGTATCCTAATGACTCTTTAGGATATCCTATAAAACGAGCACTTATGGTCCTAGCCTCTAACTTGTCCGCCTGTAGTCGCTTGACGTGGGCCGGACATCCCCAAATCTTGAGATGACCCAGACTTGGTTTCTTACCATGCCATATCTCATACGGTGTGGTAGGAACGGATTTAGAGGGAACTCTATTCAATAAATAAATCGCTGTGAGTAAGGCATCTCCCCAAAGGAACATAGGTAAATCAGTGAAGCTCATCATGGACCTGACCATATCCAATAGGGTCCGATTTCTCCTCTCTGACACCCCGTTGAGTTGAGGTGTACCCGGAGGTGTCCATTGTGAGACTATGCCATTTTCTTTGAGATAGTTCCGGAATTCCCCACTAAGGTATTCTCCTCCCCGATCTGATCGAAGAGCCTTAAGAGGTTTTCCAGTTTGTTTTTCTACTTCATTTTTGAACTCTTTGAACTTTTCAAAGGATTCAGACTTGTGTCTCATAAGATACACATACCCATACCGTGAATAATCATCGGTAAAGGTAATGAAGTAAGAATAACGTCCCCTGGCTAGCACATCGAATGGGCCACATACATCTGTATGTACTAGGGTAAGTATTTCAGTGGTCCTCTCCCCATGTCCTACAAAGGGCAGTCTAGCCATTTTTCCTTGAAGACAGGACTCGCAAACTGGATATGACTCGGAAGTCAATGAGCCTAAGAGCCCATCTTTATCCATTTTGTTCATTCTATCTTCTCCAATATGGCCAAGTCTGAGGTGCCACAAATATCTTTGGTTTATCTCATCTCTGGATCTTTTGGATCCTTTGGCACTCACATCTTGCTCGGTAACATTCACAGATACATCCATATGTAAATGATAGAGACTGTCAATCATAAAACCACGTGCGACTATTTTATTTCTCAAATAAATAGAACAGCAGTCTTTGTCAAATGTAAAAATATGACCTTCCTGTGCTAGACATGAAACAGAAATCAAATTTCTGCTAGCAACAGGTACATAATAGCAGTCTCTAAGTATTAAACTAAATCCAGACGGTAGTCGCAGATGGTAGGTGCCCACAGCCACAGCAGCAACTTTTGCCCCGTTGCCAATCCGAAGGGTTACCGCACCTTCTGCCAGCCTTCTACTTTCCTTTAGACCCTGCATGGTAGTGCACAAATGAGCACTAGAACCAGAATCTATAACCCAACTGGAAGTAGAAGAAACCGTTAGATTAGTTTCAATTATGAGCAAGTCTATACCTTCTGAAGGTGTGTCACCTTTCTTGTTCTTCAGGCTCTCGAGGTATGAAGGACAGTTTCTCTTCCAGTGGCCTTCGACATTGCAGTGGAAACATTTTCCTTTGTCGTTAGCCTTTTTCTTTTGAACTTCCTTCTTTGGCTTCTTGTCTTTCTTCTGCTTCTTTGTAGGCTTCCTTTTCTTCCAAGTAGACTTTCTCTTGGAACCAGAAGTCAACTCAGCAGCGAGGACATTGCCCCTTGAACCTTTCAAGGCTCCCTCAGCAGTTACCAACATGTTGATTAGTTCAGTCTTAGTGCATTCAATCTTATTCATGTGGTAGTTTACTATAAACTGACCAAATGAATCAGGAAGTGACTGTAGGATCAAATCCACTTGCAATTCCTTGTGCATGTCCATACCGAGCTTCTCAAGCTCCTCTAGGTCCTTGATCATGGTCAGACCGTGATCATGGACAGACTGCCCTTCGCGCATCTTCGCTTTGAAAAGCCTCTTGGACACTTCAAAACGAGCTGTGCGACTCTGCTCACCATACAACTCTTGTAGGTGTGCCAGTATGTCCCTAGCAGTCTTTATATTTTCATGCTGGCATTGGAGTTCATTAGACATAGATGCCATCATATAGCATTTTACTCTAATGTCATCATCCAACCTCTTTTTATGCATCTCACGCTGAACATCAGTGGGACGTGCTGGTAATGTGGGGATATCTGAATCGAGTATATAGCCTATCTTTTCACAGTCCAAAACTATTTTGAGATTTCTAAGCCAGTCCTTGTAATTGGTTCCAGTCAGTCGGTTGGTCTCAAGAATACGGGTCAAAGGGTTTGAAGCCGACATTGTATCTGCAGAGAGTAAAGATTCTAGTTAGACTCTTGTACTTGATCCTAATCTGTCCTAAGGTCTTTTAGAACAAATATGACTCCCACTATTTTTTCGAATTCCTCACACTCCCCTGGTAGGAAAACGGAAATCCCACATGACTAGGGTTTCTAGTGGGTACTGCGGTCCCACCAATTCACATGCCACCTCACCTAACAGTTATTGGTGACACATAGATTGATGAGTGTACAACTCTTGTACAATGCTTCTCAAGCATGTTGCAGTGCAACTTGGTCTCTAAGCCATGAAGACCTCACCTAACAGTTATTGGTCTCATTTCTTAGTTAAGTCAGACCCACTGTATAACCGTAGGAATAAAGTCGTCATTGGGTCCTCACCTAACAGTTATTGGTGCCCAACCCCACCTTTACCCTACAACATCTCATGTCTATAGAGAGGTCCAGCCCCCAATGCAACTTGACCACTGTATCCAGCCGAGACAAGTCAACATCAGAAAGGCCTTAGCAGCTCTACTACAGTGCAAGACCTATTGACTTAATATTGGTTAATCAGGTCTTAGTGTTTGCAACTTGAGCCTTTCATAAGAGGTAATCGAACAATTGGCCAGGTAAGCAGGTGGGAGGCTCCCCTTACTCAGAGAGTAAGGTCCTAATTAAGTAACCACCTTTCATGCTTTCCTAGACACCAATTAGATCAATTAATCTAATATGACTTGCTCATGTCGGTTCACTCTCAACTTGATTGAGGAGGTTTTGATTTAGGTCTCAATTGGGTTTGCTACATCACATGTAGACCTATCTACCCGACTCTCATTCACATCACATGCAAACGGCGCATTGCAGGCAGTTATAATCGCGGCAATAATTAAAGCTAAACTTTAACTAGGTGATGATCATGGATTCTAATTAGGTCGTATTACAAGCACATGCACATCAATCGATCAAGTGGTCTTCAACTCTTGAATTGGTTCCAAGCCTCCTTGATTCGATCCTTGATCAACTCTTGATCCCATCGCCATCAACCGCTTAGATCACCTTTCATCTCATGCCTTTGCTTCAGCTTGATCGTTGATGTACATCACATCACAGAAATACAACCAGATGTAAAATAAAAATAAAAATAAATTACATCCCCTTTCAGGAGGCACGCAGGCCTCTCAAAACATCAAATAAGATGCATGCAAGCATCTAAAAAATTACATGACATCACAGATCACATCGCAGGTCATTACATTTGATACCAAAAGGGTTTGAATCCTATGATCATCACCGTATGCAACAATTATAATTTTCAGATCTGAAAACTAACTGATTATATCATGACATAGGTCGCTGATCATGCTAATCATGATTCTAAACTTTGTAATCCCATTAACAATGTAATTAGAATCATCTTTTTATCGCATAAAAATCAGCATGCAAAAATCAGCACCCCTGAAAAATCTGCATGCAGAATTTTTCAGCATGCATGATCATTCAATTTTCAGATCTAATAAGCCTTTAGATATTTAATTCTTACCTTAATCTACGAAGCCTAGGCTCTGATACCACTGTTGGGAACCCGCCCATGCCGCTGATATTTCAAAATTTTTTCAGATGGCAGCGGAATCGGCATGCGCGAGTTCGACGTTCATCGCATGAACGCTTGTTTCGAGACCTTTCGTAATTAGGTAAGAATTAAAACTTTTAGAACTAATAGGAAGATCAAATCTTCACCTTGCGCGGGTAGATGATCACCGCAAATCTGAATTCGTGGTTTTGGAAGAGGGTTCGTTTGAAGCCGTTCAAACGTCCGGCCTCTACGGGTATCCACACGAAGTAGAGAACCGATCAAAGCTTTCTTGTCTTCCCGGGGTGCTAGCTCCCTTGCAAAGACTCCTTTGATGGCTGATCTCTTCTCTTTCTTTCAACTCTTGAAAGTGCTTGAGAGGAGGAAGAAGAAGAAGGAACTCAAGGAAGAAGAACACAGCTTCTGCAGCCTTCTTTCTTTTCCCTGCGTTGGAAGAAGGATTGGAGGAAGAGGAAGACGCCAACGCTTGGACCTTGCTCTTCCTTTGCTTGCGGCTGAACCAAGAGAGGAGAGAGGAGGGTGGCGGCAGCAAGAGGAGGATGAAAAGCTCTCTTAGGGCGCCGGCCTCTAGTCCTCTTTAAAAAGGGATTGGAGCTCCTAACTTTTAGGAGTTCCAATGACAACCTACCAAATAAGAAGGGGGCGCCGGCCCTAGCTCCTCTCTTCTTGTCGCCCCAAGCATTTGGAGAGGGGCTGATGCCCCTCTTAGTTGGTTAACCTAATCCTCTTCCAAAGAGGATTAGGTGCCTCTCTCATGGTTTCATCCTAATCTAATTAGGATTGGCCAAATTGGGTTCAATCTATGCTAGTCCTAATCCAATTAGGACTTGAATGAACCATGACTCAATTGAACTCTTCAATCCTAATCCAATTAGGAGTCATGTTGATTCATTAGATTAATAATTAATTTAGACTTAAGGAATCCTAATCCAATTAGGTTTTGTTTAATTTTAGTCCTAATCTAATTAGGACTCTATTTGAATCCGAAGTCCTAATCCAATTAGGATTTCTAGGAATCCTACTCCAAGTAGGAATCCAATTTTAATTCAAAACTCCTAATCTCATTAGGATTGAGGAATCCTATTCCAAGTAGGAATCCCAGTCCTAATCCAATTAGAACTCTAGGTATCCTACCCGAAGTAGGATTCTTGTTTCAAGTCCAATTAATTAATTCCCTTTGTTCCTTCTCAACTTCTCATCAATCAAATTGATTTCTTGTGATTCCTAATCACGATTTCAACCATCGGATCGGTCAATACTTCTAGTGTGTGTGACCCCATAGGTTCTATTCTGACTGGTAGTGAGATACATTGTGATCTCTATCACTATATCATTGAAAACTCCTTTCAATGGGTTGGAACGATTCCAACTCAACTCATTAGGGTTTATCGATCATCAAGATAATCCCTATGAGTCCCACCATCCACCAGTGACACCTAGCAGCATGTAGTGGCTACCCAGCAGAATGGAATGATGAACCTCTAGGTGCAGTTAACATGTGATACAGTCCTACTATCGTGGATCCCTACAGGACGGAGGTCATGGACAACTCGTCAAACCCCATCGTCTGTCATATGTCAAGATTTGTTCGACTTGAGTTCGATAGTGGAAAACTCTTTCTCCACTTTACTGCCCTGGCCAAGGTCTTAGAACTCAGTCTAACAAATCACATAGGATCACTCCTCTTCTATCAAGGTCGATAGATTCCTTATAGGTGCATACCCTACTCCTACAGTGAACTTACTACAGCCAATCTACACTGCATGGACCCATATGGCTAGAGACCATGTATGTGTGCAGTCAAACTACAATAACCTCACTGTGAGTAGCCGAAGCACCGCAGGTCAAAGGACCAGTCACACTACTGCAACATCAAGCAAGTCACTGACGAGTGGATAGACATCCAAGTGACTTCTTGTCTTGGTCACGCTCAGTACCCTTGTTCTCTAACAAGCACCTGCACTATCACTTCAGTGTCCCTACACTGTGGACTCCAGCCTCGTCCATCCAGAAGGAGAGTGATCTGTGCACTGATCGGATCGATCACCGTCCTCGTGATGATCCATTGATCAGGAGCATTTAGAAATTAATCACCAATGATACATGGCTCAAATTCTCAACTCTTGAGAATATGTATCATCATCTTATTAATTTTTTGGACGATTCATAGACACATAAACAATATGAATGAAAAGATGCCTTTTATTTATTCAATAATAAATAGTCAAGTACAAAATTATGTCCCTAGAATCAACAATGTGTCAGCCAAATTGGCTTCTAGGGCATACATCTAACACTAGAAGCCAATTTTGACTGACACATTATTAATTCTAGGACATAATTTGTACTTGACTTTATTATTATTGAATAAATGAAATGCATCTTTTTCATTCATATTGTTATTGTGTCTATGAATTATCCAAGGAATTAATAAGATGATGATGCATATTCTCAAGAGTTGAAAATTTGAACCATGTATCATTAGTGATTAATTTCTAAATACTCCTGATCGATGGATCATCACGAGGACGGTGATCGATCCGATGAGATCAGTGCACACATTACTTTCTCTATGGATGGACGAGACTCGAGTCCACGATGTGGAGATTTAGATGTATGCCCTAGAAGCCAATTTTTGGCTGACACATTATTAATTCTGGGACATAATTTGTATTTGACTTTATTATTATTGAATAAATAAAAGGCATCTTTTTCATTCATATTGTTTATGTGTCTATGAATCGTCCAAGAATTAATAAGATGATGATGCATATTCTTAAGAGTCAAGAATTTGAGCCATGCATCATTGGTGATTAATTTCTGAATGCTCCTGATCGATGAATCATCATGAGGGCGGTGATCGATCCGATGAGATCAGTGCACACATTACTTTCCTTATGGATAGACGAGACTCGAGTCCACAGTGTGGCGACACTGAAGTAATAGTGCAGGTGCTTGTTAAGAACAAGGGTACTGAGCGTGACCAAAAATAGAAGTCACTTGGATGTCTATCCACTCATCAGTGACTTGCTTGATGTTGTAGTAGTGTGACTGGTCCTTTGACCTACGATGCTTCGGCCACTCACAGTGAGGTTATTGTAGTTTGACTGCACACATACATGGTCTCTAGCCATATGGGTCCATGCAGTGTAGATTGGCTACAGTAGGTTCACTGTAGGAGTAGGGTATGCACCTATAAGGAATCTATCGACCTTGATAGATAAGGAGAGATCCTATGTGATTTATAAGACTGAGTTCATAAGACCTCGGCCGGGGCAGATTGCACAGTAGAGAAAGAGTTCTCCGCTATCGAACTTAAGTCGAATAAATCTTGACATATGACAGACGATGGGGTTTGACGAGTTGTCCATGACCTCCGTCCTGTAGGGATCCACGATAGAAGGACTGTATCACATAATAACTGCACCTAGAGGTTCACCATTCTATTCTGCTGGGTAGCCACTATATGCTGCTAGGTGTCACTGGTGGATGGTGGGACTCATAGGGATTGTCTCGATGATCGATAAACCCTAATGAGTTGAGTTGGAATCGTTCCAACCCATTGAAAGAAGTTTTCAATGATATTGTGATAGAGATCGCAGTATATCTTACTACCAGTCAGAATAGAACCTATGGGGTCACACACACTAGAAGTATTGACCGATCCCATGGTTGAATAGTGATTAGGAATCACGAGTAATCAATTCGATTGATAATAAGTTGAAGAAGAAATGGGAATTGATTAATTGGACTTAAAACACGAATCCTACTTGGAATAGGATTCCTAAAGTCCTAAACGGATTAGGACTGGAAATCCTAATTGGAGTAGGACTGGGATTTCTACTTGGAATAGGATTCCTACAATCCTAATTAGATTAGGAATTTTGAATTAAAATTGGATTCCTGAAAGTCCTAATTGGATTAGGACTTCGAATTCAAATAAGAGTCCTAATTGGATTAGGACTAAAATTAAATATGTCCTAATTTGGATTAGGGTTTCTTAAGTCACAATTAATTATTAATCTAATGAATCAATAAGACTCCTAATTGGATTAAGATTGAAGAGTTCAATTGAGTCAAAATTGTTTTAAATTCTAATTGGATTAGGACTTACCTAGATTGGATCCAAATTGGTTCACCCTTGGGCTAAGCCTAATTGGATTAGGGCTTGACCACATTAGGGCATCCAAAACCTTACTTAATGAGGATTAGGGCAACACAAGAGGAGGGGCTCACGCCCTTCCCCTTTTCTCCTCCTTGGTGCGGCATGAAGAGAGGGGCTGGCGCCCCTTTTATGGAAAAATGTCAAAGGGCTCCTAACTTGTAGGAGCCCTAGATGCTTTAAAAGGGGAGGACTTGGCGGCACCTAGGGTATTGGTATTATTCTCCCCTTGGTGCCGTACGCCTCCCTCTCCTCTCCTCTTGGTTCAGCCGCAAGCAAGGGAAGAAAAAGAAAAGGTGTTGGTGGCCTCTTCATCCTCCCTTCCTCCTTCCAACACAGGGAAAAGAAAGAAGGCTGCAGGAGCTTTGTTCCTCCTCTGATCTTCATCCTTCTTCTTCCTCCTCCCAAGCATAATCAAGAGTTGATTTAAAAGGGAGTACATCAGCCATCAAAAGAAGTCTTTGCAAGGGAGCTAGCACCCTGGGAAGACAAGAAAGCTTTGATCGGTCCTCTGCTTCGTGTGGATACCCGTAGAGGCCGGACGTTTGAACGGCTTCATACGAACCTTCATCCTAAAACCACGAACTCCAGTTTGCGGTGATCATCTACCCGCACAAGGTGAAGATCTGATCTTCTAATTAGTTTAAAAAGGTTTTTAATCCTTATCTATCTACGAACGGTTTTTGAAACATGTTCATGCGATGAACGTCGATCCCGCACATGCCTCTTCCGCTGCCATCTGATTTTGTTTTTGAAATATCAGCGGCATGGGCGGGTTCCTAACAACTGAAGTAATAGTGCAGGTGCTTGTTAGAGAACAAGGGTACTGAGCGTGACCAAAACAAGAAGTTACTTGGATGTCTATCCACTCGTCAGTGACTTGCTTGATGTTGCAGTAGTGTGACTGGTCCTTTGACCTGCGATGCTTCAGCTACTCACAGTGAGGTTATTGTAGTTTGACTGCACATATACATGGTCTCTAGCCTTAGGGGTCTATGCAGTGTAGATTGGCTGCAGTAGGTTCACTGTAGGAGTAGGGTATGCAGCTATAAGGAATCTATCGATCTTGATAGATAAGGAGAGATCCTATGTGATTTATAAGACTGAGTTCGTAAGACCTCGGCCGGGGCAGATTGTATAGTGGAGAAAGAGTTTTTCACTCTCGAACTTAAGTCGAATAAATCTTCACATACGACAGACGATGGAGTTTGACGAGTTGTCCATGACCTCCGTCCTATAGGGATCCACGATAGTAGGACTGTATCACACGACAACTGCACCTAGAGGTTCCTCATTCTATTCTGCTGGGTAGCCACTACATGCTGCTAGGTGTCACTGGTGGATGGTGAGACTCACAGAAAATATCTCGATGATCGATAAACCCTAATGAGTTGAGTTGGAATCGTTCCAACCCATTGAAAGAAATTTTCAATGATATTAAGATAAAAATCGCAATATATCTCACTACCAGTCAGAATAGAACCTATGGGGTCACACACACTAGAAGTATTGACCGATCCGATGGTTGAAAAGTGATTATAAATCACAAGTAATCAATTCGATTGATAATAAGTTGAAGAAGAAATGAAAATTGATTAATTGGACTTAAGACACGAATCCTACTTGGAGTGGGATTCCTAGAATCCTAATTGGATTAGGACTGGGAGTCCTACTTGGAGTAGGACTGGAATTCCTACTTAAAGTAGGATTAGGGCTTGACCACATTAGGGCATCCAAAACCTTACTTAATGAGGATTAGGGCAACACAAGAGGAGGGGCTCACGCCCTTCCCCTTTTCTCCTCCTTGGTGCGGCATGAAGAGAGGGGCTGGCGCCCCTTTTATGGAAAAATGTCAAAGGGCTCCTAACTTGTAGGAGCCCTAGATGCTTTAAAAGGGGAGGACTTGGCGGCACCTAGGGTATTGGTATTATTCTCCCCTTGGTGCCGTACGCCTCCCTCTCCTCTCCTCTTGGTTCAGCCGCAAGCAAGGGAAGAAAAAGAAAAGGTGTTGGTGGCCTCTTCATCCTCCCTTCCTCCTTCCAACACAGGGAAAAGAAAGAAGGCTGCAGGAGCTTTGTTCCTCCTCTGATCTTCATCCTTCTTCTTCCTCCTCCCAAGCATAATCAAGAGTTGATTTAAAAGGGAGTACATCAGCCATCAAAAGAAGTCTTTGCAAGGGAGCTAGCACCCTGGGAAGACAAGAAAGCTTTGATCGGTCCTCTGCTTCGTGTGGATACCCGTAGAGGCCGGACGTTTGAACGGCTTCATACGAACCTTCATCCTAAAACCACGAACTCCAGTTTGCGGTGATCATCTACCCGCACAAGGTGAAGATCTGATCTTCTAATTAGTTTAAAAAGGTTTTTAATCCTTATCTATCTACGAACGGTTTTTGAAACATGTTCATGCGATGAACGTCGATCCCGCACATGCCTCTTCCGCTGCCATCTGATTTTGTTTTTGAAATATCAGCGGCATGGGCGGGTTCCTAACAACTGAAGTAATAGTGCAGGTGCTTGTTAGAGAACAAGGGTACTGAGCGTGACCAAAACAAGAAGTTACTTGGATGTCTATTCACTCGTCAGTGACTTGCTTGATGTTGCAGTAGTGTGACTGGTCCTTTGACCTGCGATGCTTCAGCTACTCACAGTGAGGTTATTGTAGTTTGACTGCACATATACATGGTCTCTAGCCTTAGGGGTCTATGCAGTGTAGATTGGCTGCAGTAGGTTCACTGTAGGAGTAGGGTATGCAGCTATAAGGAATCTATCGATCTTGATAGATAAGGAGAGATCCTATGTGATTTATAAGACTGAGTTCGTAAGACCTCGGCCGGGGCAGATTGTATAGTGGAGAAAGAGTTTTTCACTCTCGAACTTAAGTCGAATAAATCTTCACATACGACAGACGATGGAGTTTGACGAGTTGTCCATGACCTCCGTCCTATAGGGATCCACGATAGTAGGACTGTATCACACGACAACTGCACCTAGAGGTTCCTCATTCTATTCTGCTGGGTAGCCACTACATGCTGCTAGGTGTCACTGGTGGATGGTGAGACTCACAGAAAATATCTCGATGATCGATAAACCCTAATGAGTTGAGTTGGAATCGTTCCAACCCATTGAAAGAAATTTTCAATGATATTAAGATAAAAATCGCAATATATCTCACTACCAGTCAGAATAGAACCTATGGGGTCACACACACTAGAAGTATTGACCGATTCGATGGTTGAAAAGTGATTATAAATCACAAGTAATCAATTCGATTGATAATAAGTTGAAGAAGAAATGGAAATTGATTAATTGGACTTAAGACACGAATCCTACTTGGAGTGGGATTCCTAGAATCCTAATTGGATTAGGACTGGGAGTCCTACTTGGAGTAGGACTGGGATTCCTACTTAAAGTAGGATTCCCACAATCCTAATAAGATTAGGATTTTGAATTTATTTTGGATTCCTACTTAGAATAGGATTTCTAGAAATCCTAATTGGATTAGAACTTCGGATTCAAATTAGAGTTCTAATTGGATTAGGACTAAAATTAAATAAGTCCTAATTAGATTAGGATTTCTTAAGTTCCAAGTTAATTTTAATCTAATGAATCAAGATGACTCCTAATTAGATTATTTCAATTGAGTCATGATTCATTGAGTTCTAATTGGATTAGGACTTACCTAGATTAAACCCAATTGGATCACCGTTAGACTAAGCCTAATTAGATTAGGACTTAGTCATTAGGAGGCCCCCTAATCCTCCTTAGAGGAGGACTAGGGCTAACCAAGAGAAGGGCCGTACGCCCCCTCCTCCTTCTCTTCTTTGGTGCGGCAAGACAAGAGGGGTCGGCGCCCCTCTTAGAAATTAGTCTGGAGCTCCTAAAAGTTAGGAGCTCCACAATCTATTTAAGGGGTTCAAGGGGCAGCACCTAGGGCATTGGAAACTCCTCTCCCTTATGCCGTACGCCCCTCCTTCCTCTTGGTTTTCAGCCGCCATCAGCAAAAGGGAAAAGAAAGAGGAGGCGAGCTGCTCATCTTGGTCTTCTTCCTTTGTTCCAACGCAGGGAAGGAAAAAGGCAGCAACAAGCCTTTTGGTTCTTCTACCTAGAGCTTTCTTCTTCTTCATCCTCCCTATGACATTCAAGAGTTGAAAGAGGAGGAGGTGATCAGCCATCAAAGCAAATCTCTGCAAGGAAGCTAGCACCCCGGGGAGATTAGAGCATTTGGATTGGTCCTCTGCTCCGTGTGGATACCCGTAGAGACCGGACGCGTGTACAGCTTCAAGCGAACCTTATTCCAAAACCACGAACTTCAGTTTGCGGTGATCATCTACCCGCACAAGGTGAAGATCTGATCTTCATAATTGTTTTAAAAGTTTAATCCTTATCTAACTACGAACAGTTTTTGAACAACGTTCATGCGATGAACGGTTGATCCCGCGCATGCCTCTTTCGCTGCATCTGAATTTTTCTTAAATTTTCTGCGGCATGGGCGGGTTCTAACACGTTATGCTTCTGTCCGTGCTAGGGTCGACTCAAATCACTGTTCATCAGACTTAGGGTCGACTCAACTTCCAGTGGAGTCGACCCAACTTTCATTGGGGTCGACTCAAGCATACTTGGGGTCGAATCCACTACTATTCATCCATGCCATTTTCGCAGAGGTGTGCCTGATGGTTCCATGATGTGCCAGGGTCGACTCTACCTTTGTTGGGATCGACTCATTCCACACTTTGCTGCATCTTAAGGTTAGACTCATCCATACAATCAATGAAATATACTTCAAGTAATTTTGAATGTATGCCATGGTAGTGCTTCATACTCTTAACAATGAAAATTACTATTTTGCCCTTAAGAGTACGTTTTACTTGAAACTTTGCTGAATTAGAATTTAGAATTCACTATCCCTTTTCTATCATAAATTTTATCTCATTATTAATTATTGAAAGACATCTTGATCTCATTCTTCTAATGTATCGAGAGTGTCGAACTCAGTAATGATGTATCATGTTAACTTGTAGTACTTAATTAGATATTTCCTCAATGGTTGTGTTAATCATCAAAATAACACTATCATCCTCAGGAGCCAATCTTTATAGTTTGGTCCGGTCAACCTATTGTTATCTAGAATTCGAACTATCGGGTTGGAAGCCATTGACATCTGCAGAGAGTAAAAATTCTAATTAAAAATTTGTATTTGACATTAATTTATTTTAGGGACTTTTAAAACAAAATTGGATCAAATCCTCCCACTATTTCTCGGATCTCTCACACTCCTCTGGTAAAGATACGAAAACCTGCGACTTAGGATTTCGAGTGAGGTGCTGCGGTCCCACCAATCTACATGTCACCTCATCTAACAGTTATTAGAGACACATAGACGATGAGTGTACAACTCTTGTACAATGCTTCGTAAGCATATTGAGCTAACCTGGTCTTCAAGTCATAAGGACCTCATCTAACAGTTATTGGACCCGTTCCTTGGTTAAGTCAGACCCACCGTATATCCTGCGAAAATAAAGCTGTGATTGGATCCTCACCTAACAGTTATTGGAGCCCAACCCCACCTTTACCCCACAACATCTCATGTTAATAGAGAGCTCCAATCCTCCGATGCAACTAGCCCACTGTATCTAGCCGAGACTAATCAACGTCAGAAAGATCTTAGCAACTCTACTACGGTGGAAGACCAATCGACTTAATATTGGGTAATCAGATCTTAGTGATTCCAACTTTGAGCTTTTCATAGGAGATAATCGATCAATTGGCTAGGTAAGCAGGTGGGAGGCTCCCCTTACTCAGAGAGTAGGGTCCTAATTAAGTAACCACCTTTGAGCTTGCTTAGACACCAATTAGATCAATTAATCAAATATGGCTAGCTCAATGTATCGTTCACTCTCGATTGATTTAGGAAGGTTTTAGGTCTCTTGGAATTTACATCTAATGTAACTATCTACCCCATACCATATGTCATTCGATTTATATCTTATGTGTGGAGTGATTGATTATAACCCTATTTGATTTTGATAAGCTCAAAGCATTTGAGTATATCTTATGTTATACTAATGAATTCAATCTAGTGTTTCAGCCAAATATTTGTGAATTTATGTTTAATTGTCTCTAGCTTTGGTTCAATACATTTTGGCTAAGTATGGAACTCAGTTTGAACCAAAGTCTGAAACTCGAGTCGACTCTGGAAGATTTCGAGTCGACTCCAAGTGTTTCAGACGTTCTGGCACAGGCTCGAGTCGACTCCGGCACATTGCGAGTCGACTCAGACTGAGAACAGACAGCAGGACAGAAAGATGAATCTCAGACCCTGTCACCGAGTCGACTCCTGAAGAATTCGAGTCGACTCCGATGCTTGCCGAGTCGACCCCCGATAGTTTCGAGTCGACTCCAAGGAGTAACAGACAGAAAGACAGAGAAGTTGTTTTGGACTCTGAGAGCCGAGTCGACTCCAGAAGAACTCGAGTCGACTCCGACGGTTGGCGAGTCGACTCCTAAAGAAGCAAGAGTCGACTCTCAGAGGAATGCAAGACTAAAAGTCAGAGAGCCAACTTCGGTGTCTGAGAGCCGAGTCGACTCTGAGGCAGTTCAACTCCAAAGACAGAAGACCAGATTTTCGGTGTCTGAGAGCCGAGTCGACTCCAGCAAAGTGTGAGTCGACTCCGAGGTAGTTCAACTCCAAAGACAGAAGCCCAGTTTTTTGGCTCTGAGAGTCGAGTCGACTCCAAGAGAATCCGAGTCGACTCGAGGTAGTAAACCCGAAAGAAGATCTTTGGATTCCTGAAAAATGAGTCGTCTCCAGAAGGGAGAGTCATCTCCGGACATTGACGAGTCAACTCCAGGTTTGGCCGAGTCGACTCCAGAACGGGCAGCACTTTATTTCAAATTTTGAACAGTGGGCGAGTCGTCTCCAGTAAAGCATGAGTCGACTCCAGCAACAGCCGAGTCGACTCCAGATCGAGCGAGCCGACTCCGATCCCAACGGACACTGTGTCAGGAGTTGCAGATTGTGCAGAACGGCTCTAAAAGTGTGTCTAACGGCTAGTTTTCGATGGAGATTGCTTAAATAGCCAGAGTGAACAGTAATAGAGATAGAGAGAGACACTCCATTCAAAACAAAAGAGATTTCCACCTACCAAAGCTTCTAAAGAGTAAATACAAGTGAAAGAAGGAGAAGTGCAAAAAAAAGTCTATCCTCCAAACGTCTTCCTCGCATTCAAGGCTCTCCTTCTGACAGCAAATCTTCAGCACACTCAAGAGGAGTTGCATAGTTTGAGAAGCCCCCTTCTTCACATTCAAAAATCTGTTTGAGGGCTTCTAACTCTTCTTATTCATATCGTTTATATTTGCTTTTGAAGAAGCTATCCTTGTACTCTTTTCAAACTACTTTTCTTACTTGATTCAATCAGGAGATTGAATCAAGGATGTTAAGGTTGGTTGGTGAGCCGAGGGTAAAACCAACGTGTAAGGGTTCGATTGTGATCCCGGAAAAACAATCGGGTGGTTCTAGTCAGTGAGCCTGTGAAAACCGACCGAGTTCGTTGTGATCTCGTAAAATAACAAGTTGGGTTGTGAGCTTGTAAAACAACCGGCTGTAATCGGAGGAATTATAGTGAACTCCCAAGTGAAGCTCGGAGAGTGGACGTAGGAGCAAGGGTTAGCTCCGAACCACTATAAAATCTCTTGTATTTGTGATTGTTTAATTGTCTCTCCCATTCCCTTCATCCACTGTATATAGTAAACTAATTAATCCACTTGCAATAAAGTTTAATTAATTACTCATTAAGTTTTAATTTGCAATTTTTACTTAAAACCCAATTCACCCCCCCTCTTGGGTTGTCTTCTTAGGCAACAAGTGATATCAAAGTCGGAACTCTTCTACCAAAAGAGTAAAAGATCAAAATGACAACCCCATTTGGATCTTCTCATATTGAGGGGCAGTCCACCCATAGACCTCCATTCTTCAATGGAACCAACTACTCCTATTGGAAGGCTAGGATGAGGATATTTATCCAAGCTCAAGACTATGAGATTTGGACCACCATACTTAATGGACCATACATCCCATCAATTTTTGTAGAGGGTGTTACTATACCCAAACTTGAAAAAGATTGGGATGACAATGATATTAGGAAGGCACAACTAAATGCCAAAGCAATGAATGTGCTTTATTGTGCCTTAGACCGTAATGAATTCAATAGAGTCTCTACTTGCAATTCTGCAAAAGAGATATGGGATAGACTTGAAATGACCCACGAGGGCACGAATCAAGTAAAAAAATCTAAAATAAATATACTAGTTCATAAATATGAACTATTTAAGATGGAATCCAATGAAACTATCACTTGCATGTTTACTAGATTTACTGATATTGTCAATGGCCTAAAAAGCCTTGGCAAAAATTATACTAACAGTGACCTTGTCAGGAAAATTCTTCGATGTTTGCCAAGGTCATGAGAGGCCAAGGTAATGGCAATCCAAGAAGCCAAGGACTTGAACAAGCTTCCACTTGAGGAGCTTCTTGGATCCCTGATGACGCACAAGCTCACAATGAAACAACACAGCGAAGAAGAATCCTCTCATAAGAAAAAGGTTATAGCCCTCAAATCTACTTCTTCTAACAAGGATTTATCTTGCAGTAGCTGCAGCGAAGAAGAAGATAATGAGGGAGATGATGATGAGGCTCTTCTCGTGCGAAAGTTCAGAAAGTTCATCAACTGGAAGAAGTCCTTTCATCAGAGGAGAGGTCCCTCAAGTTCCAACAACAAGGATAAAAGTAAGGAACGAGAAAATGAAGGAATCGGATGCTATGAATGCAAGAAGACGGGACATTTCAGAGTTGACTGTCCCTTGCTTAAGAAGGGCAGCAAATATAAGAAAAAGAAAGTCCTCGTCTCCACTCTATCGGACTCCGATTCATCATCATCATCGGATGAGGAACAAGAGAAAAAGGCCAACTTCTGCTTCATGGCGAATGAAAATGAGGTAACATCTGAAACCCATTTAGATTTTACCTTTGATGAATTGTATGATGCGTTTAATGAATTAATGGATGAATATAAGACAATAAATCTTAAGAATAAAGAGCTAAAACTAACCAATCAATCTCACCTCCATAAATACGATAAATTAATTAAGGATAAGAATTTTATCATTAAAGAAAATTTAGAACTTAAAACAAGCAATCAAATGTTAATTAAAAAAACTAATACTTTAATTAAAGATAATGAAAAACTAGTCAAGAAAATTTCAGAACTTAAAAATGATAAACAAACTATAAGAGATAATCTCACAAAAGACTTAAACATACTAAAAACAGAAAAACAAAAACTAACAAAAAAACTTGAAAAATACAAACCTTTCGTTGAAAAGTTTACATATAGTTCTGAAAAATTGAAAATGATACTTAATAATCAACGTGCTGCCCAAGGTGACAAGCCAAGAGGGGGGGGTGAATTGGTTTCTTTTAATTTTAACTATCTTACTTGTGTTAAATGATGAGTTAGTGAACTTAAACAAATCACAATGCAAACAACAAGAAGTATAGTGGTTCGGTGCTCTCCTTAGCACCTACGTCCACTCCCCAAGCGACCCCTTGGGAATTCACTATAATCCCGCGGATTACAGTTGGATTGTTTTCCGGGCTCACAATCCAAAAACCTTTACACTTTGGTTTTCCGGGTTCACCAAAAACCTATGTTGGTTTTACGGGCTCACCAACGAACCTATGTTGGTTTTACGGGCTCACCAACGAACCTATGTTGGTTTTACGGGCTCACCAACGAACCTTTACAATTAGTTTTCGGGTTCACCAATCAACCTATTCCGTTGGTTTTGCGGGCTAACCAACCAACCTTTACAAGTAGTTTAATAAACAAAGGAAGAAGATTTAAACTCCTAGATGAGCAAATATAACAATATAATCTACAAAGAAGAGTTTAGAGAATAGTTATCGCTTGATATGAGTTCTCTCTTCTTTGTCAAGGATGCTTCACTCTTCACGGGTGGATGGAGCTCTTAATTGTTGGGAACCCGCCCATCCGCTGATATTTCAAAAATTAAATCAGATGGCAGCGGAATCGGCATGCACGGGTTCGACGTTCATCGCATGAACGTTGTTTCGAGACCTTTCGTAATTAGGTAAGAATTAAAACTTTTAAAACTAATAGGAAGATCAAATCTTCACCTTGCGCGGGTAGATGATCACCGCAAATCTGAATTCGTGGTTTTGGAAGAGGGTTCGCTTGAAGCCGTTCAAACGTCCGGCCTCTACGGGTATCCACACGAAGTAGAGGACCGATCAATGTTTCCTTGTCTCCCCGGGGTGCTAGCTCCCTTGCAGAGACTTCCTTTGATGGCTGATCTCCTCTCTTTCTTTCAACTCTTGAAAGTGCTTGAGAGGAGGAAGAAGAAGGATGAAGAAGAGGAAGAAGATGAGCCCCTACGCAGCCTTCTTCTGTTGCTTGCGTTGGATGAAGAAAGAGTAGAGGAGGAGGCCGCAAACACTTGGTGAGCTTCTACCCTTGCTTGCGGCTGCAACTAAAGAGAGGAAGAGGGCGGCCACGGCACAAGAGGAAGAGGATTCCAATGCACTAGGGCGCCGGCCTCATGGTGCCTTTTATAGCCATCAAGGGCTCCTCCAAAGTAGGAGCCCTAGATGGTTTTCCAAAGAGAGAAGGGGGGCGCCGGCCCCTCTCTTCATGCCGCACACAAGGAGAGGAGGAGGGGCGTGATCCCTCCTTCTTGTGATGCCCTAATCCTCTTCCAAAGAGGATTGGGTGCCTCTCTTATGGTTTAATCCCAATCCAATTAGGATTAGCCAATTGGGTTCAATCTATGCTAGTCCTAATCCAACTAGGACTTGAATGAACCATGACTCAATTGAACTCTTCAATCCTAATCCAATTAGGAGTCATGTTGATTCATTAGATTATTAATTAATTTAGACTTAAGGAATCCTAATCCAATTAGGATTTGTTTAATTTTAGTCCTAATCCAATTAGGACTCTATTTGAATCCGAAGTCCTAATCTAATTAGGATTTCTAGGAATCCTACTCCAAGTAGGAATCCTATTTTAATTCAAAATTCCTAATCTCATTAGGATTGTAGGAATCCTATTTCAAGTAGGAATCCCAGTCCTACTCCAACTAGGATTCCCAGTCCTAATCCAATTAGGATTCTAGGAATCCTACCCGAAGTAGGACTCTTGTTTCAAGTCCAATTAATTAATTCCCTTGGTTCCTTCTTCAACTTCTTTATCAATCAAATTGATTACTTGTGATTCTTAATCACGATTTCAACCATCGGATCGGTCAATACTTCTAGTGTGTGTGACCCCATAGGTTCTATTCGGACTGGTAGTGAGATATATTGTGATCTCTATCTCAATATCATTGAAAACTCCTTTCAATGGGTTGGAACGATTCCAACTCAACTCATTAGGGTTTATCGATCATCGAGATAATCCCTGTGAGTCCCACCATCCACCAGTGATACCTAGCAGCATGTAGTGGCTACCCAGCAGAATGGAATGATGAACCTCTAGGTGCAGTTAACATGTGATACAATCCTACTATCGTGGATCCCTACAGGACGGAGGTCATAGACAACTCGTCAAACCCCATCGTCTGTCATATGTCAAGATTTATTCGACTTGAGTTCGATGGTGGAAAACTCTTTTTCTACTTTATATTACTGCCCTGGCCAAGGTCTTAGAACTCAGTCTAACAAATCACATAGGATCACTCCTCTTCTATCAAGGTCGATAGATTCCTTATAGGTGCATACCCTACTCCTACAGTGAACCTACTGCAGCCAATCTACACTGCATGGACCCATATGGCTAGAGACCATATATGTGTGCAGTCAAACTACAATAACCTCACTGTGAGTAGCCGAAGCACCGCAGGTCAAAGGACCAGTCACACTACTGCAACATCAAGCAAGTCACTGACGAGTGGATAGACATCCAAGTGACTTCTTGTCTTGGTCACGCTCAGTACCCTTGTTCTCTAACAAGCACTTGCACTATCACTTCAGTGTCCCTACACTGTGGACTCAAGTCTCGTCCATCCAGAAGGAAAGTGATCTGTGCACTGATCGGATCGATCACCGTCCTCGTGATGATTCATTGATCAGGAGCATTTAGAAATTAATCACCAATGATACATGGCTCAAATTCTCAACTCTTGAGAATATGTATCATCATCTTATTAATTCCTTGGACGATTCATAGACACATAAACAATATGAATGAAAAGATGCCTTTTATTTATTCAATAATAAATAGTCAAGTACAAAATTATGTCCCTAGAATTAATAATGTGTCAGCCAGATTGGCTTCTAGGGCATACATCTAACAATCTCCCACTTGCACTAAAGCCAATTGGTCATATATCTTAGGCCCATCTTCTCAAGGTGGGCTTCAGTCTTTTGCTGACTCAGCTGCTTAGTGAACGGGTCCGCCACGTTATCCGCGGAGTCTACTCTCTGCACCTCTACATATTTTTTCTCCACATAGTCGCGTATGAGGTGAAAGCGCCGCTCTATATGCTTAGACTTCTGATGAGACCTTGGCTCCTTAGCAAGGGCTATGGCGCCATTATTATCGCAGTAGAGTGTTATGGCATCTGATGTCATCACGTCCAACTCTGCAATAAATTTCTTGAACCAGAAGCCTTTCTTAGCAGCTTCAGAGGCGGCGATGTATTCAGCTTCCATAGTAGAATCAGCAATGATCGGTTGTTTAGAACTCTTCCAATTTACCGTTCCACCATTGCACAAGAACACATATCCAGATGTTGACTTCCTGTCATCGACATCAGTCACGAAGTCTGAATCTGTGTACCCTTCTACCTTTAACTATGATGATCCTCCAAAAACCAAGAATAAATCTTTAGTTTTTCTCAAGTACTTAAGAATATTCTTCACAGCTGTCCAGTGTTCTTCACCTGGATTCGACTGATATCTGCTTGTGACACTCACAGCAAGAGCTATATCAGGTCGTGTACACAGCATGCCATACATGAGGCTTCCTATTGCCGATGCATAGGGAATCTTGCTCATGCGTTGAATCTCTTCAGATGTGTTGGGGCACATCTTCTTGGAGAGATGAATTCCATGCCTAAGGGGTAAGAGATCCCTCTTGGAGTTTTCCATACTGTACCTTTTCAGCACCTCCTCTATGTACATCTTCTGTGAAAGGCCAAGCATCCTTTTAGATCTATCTCTATAGACCTTTATTCCCAAGATATAGGATGCTTCCCCAAGGTCTTTCATGGAGAATTCTTTTGACAACCAGACCTTGACCGAGGTTAGCATGGGAATATCATTCCCTATCAGGAGAATGTCATCTACGTACAGTACGAGAAAAACGACAGCACTCCCACTAACCTTTTTGTAAACACACGGTTCCTCTTCGTTTTTGATGAAATCAAATGTTTTGATTGCATCATCGAAACGAGTGTTCCAACTCCGAGATGCTTGCTTTAGTCCATAGATGGACCTTTGCAGCTTGCAGACCTTGTGATCTCCATCACTGGAAGTGAAACCCAAAGGCTGTTCCATATAGATATCTTCATTAAGATATCCATTCAGGAAAGCAGTTTTCACATCCATCTGCCAGATTTCATAATCATGAAATGCTGCAATAGCAAGCAATGTTCGGATGGATTTTAGCATGGCTACAGGTGAAAAGGTCTCCTGATAGTCAATGCCTTCGCGCTGACTATACCCTTTCGCCACAAGCCTTGCTTTATAGGTCTCTACCTTTCCATCCGAACCTATCTTCCTTTTGTAGATCCATTTGCATCCAATAGGTACAATACCTTCTGGTGGGTCTACTAAGGTCCAGACTTGGTTGGAATGCATGGAGTCTAACTCTGACTTCATAGCTTCCAACCATTTCTCGGAATCGATATCAAATATCGCCTCGTTGTAGGTTTTGGGATCCTGTATGTGATCCCTATCTCCCACTAGGAACATTTCCTCGGTATCCTCTTCTAGTATACCTAAGTATCTATCGGGAGGATGGGAGACCCTACTAGATCTACGAGGTGGTTGAGGGACATCGTGTACTGGCTCTTTATGAATGGGTTCTATAGGATCCATGACTCGTTGCTTTTCAGAGACTTTCTCTTCAAGCTCAATTTTCCTTCCACTGCCTCTATCAAGGATAAACTGATTTTCCAAGAAGATGGCATGACGGCTCACAAACACATTGTGATCCTCTGAGATGTAGAAATTGTATCCTAATGACTCTTTAGGATATCCTATAAAACGAGCACTTATGGTCCTAGCCTCTAACTTGTCCGCCTGTAGTCGCTTGACGTGGGCCGGACATCCCCAAATCTTGAGATGACCCAGACTTGGTTTCTTACCATGCCATATCTCATACGGTGTGGTAGGAACGGATTTAGAGGGAACTCTATTCAATAAATAAATCGCTGTGAGTAAGGCATCTCCCCAAAGGAACATAGGTAAATCAGTGAAGCTCATCATGGACCTGACCATATCCAATAGGGTCCGATTCCTCCTCTCTGACATCCCGTTGAGTTGAGGTGTACCCGGAGGTGTCCATTGTGAGACTATGCCGTTTTCTTTGAGATAGTCCCGGAATTCTCTACTAAGGTATTCTCCTCCTCGATCTGATCGAAGAGCCTTAAGAGGTTTTCCAGTTTGTTTTTCTACTTCATTATTGAACTCTTTGAACTTTTCAAAAGAGTCAGACTTGTATCTCATAAGATACACATACCCATACCGTGAATAATCATCGGTAAAGGTAATGAAGTAAGAATAACGTCTCCTGGCTAGCACATCGAATGGGCCACATATATCTGTATGTATTAGGGTGAGTATTTCAGTGGTCCTCTCCCCATTTCCTACAAAGGGCAGTCTAGCCATTTTTCCTTGAAGACAGGACTCGCAAACTGGATATGACTCGGAAGTCAATGAGCCGAGAAGCCCATCTTTATCCATTTTGTTCATCCTATCCTCTCCAATATGGCCAAGTCTGAGGTGCCACAAATATCTTTGGTTTATCTCATCTCTGGATCTTTTGGATCCTTTGGCACTCACATCTTGCTCGGTAACATTCACAGATACATCCATATGTAAATGATAGAGACTGTCAATCATGAAACCACGTGCGACTATTTTATTTCTCAAATAAATAGAACAGCAGTCTTTGTCAAATGTAAAAACATGACCTTCCTGTGCTAGACATGAAACAGAAATCAAATTTCTGCTAGCAACAGGTACATAATAGCAGTCTCTAAGTATTAAACTAAATCCAGACGGTAGTCGCAGATGGTAGGTGCCCACAGCCACAGCAGCAACTTTTGCCCCGTTGCCAACCCGAAGGGTTACCGCACCTTCCGCCAGCCTTCTACTTTCCTTTAGACCCTGCATGGTAGTGCACAAATGAGCACTAGAACCAGAATCTATAACCCAACTAGAAGTAGAAGAAACCGTTAGATTAGTTTCAATTATGAGCAAGTCTATACCTTCTGAAGGTATGTCACCTTTCTTGTTCTTCAGGCTCTCGAGGTATGAAGGACAGTTTCTCTTCCAGTGGCCTTTGACATTGCAGTGGAAACATTTTTCTTTGTCGTTAGCCTTTTTCTTTTGAACTTCCTTCTTTAGCTTCTTGTCTTTCTTCTGCTTCTTAGCAGGCTTCTTTTTCTTCCAAGCAGACTTTCTCTTGGAACCAGAAGTCAACTCAGCAGCAAGGACATTGCCCCTTGAACCTTTCAAGGCTCCCTCAGCAGTTACCAACATGTTGATTAGTTCAGTCTTAGTGCATTCAATCTTATTCATGTGGTAGTTTACTATAAACTGACCAAATGAATCAGGAAGTGACTGTAGGATCAAATCCACTTGCAATTCCTTGTGCATGTCCATACCGAGCTTCTCAAGCTCCTCTAGGTCCTTGATCATGGTCAGACCGTGATCATGGACAGACTGCCCCTCGCGCATCTTCGTTTTGAAAAGCCTCTTGGACACTTCAAAACGAGCTGTGCGACTCTGCTCACCATACAACTCTTGCAGGTGTGCCAGTATTTCCCTAGCAGTCTTCATATTTTCATGCTGGCATTGGAGTTCATTAGACATGGATGCCATCATATAGCATTTTACTCTAATGTCATCATCCAACCACTTTTTATGCAACTCACGCTGAACATCAGTAGGATGTGCTGGTAGTGTGGGGATATCTGAATCGAGTATGTAGCCTATCTTCTCACAGTCCAAAACTATTTTGAGATTTCTAAGCCAGTCTTTGTAATTGGTTCCGGTCAGTCGGTTGGTCTCAAGAATACGGGTCAAAGGGTTTGAAGCCGACATTGTATCTGCAGAGAGTAAAGATTCTAGTTAGACTTTTGTACTTGATCCTAATCTGTTCTAAGGTCTTTTAGAACAAATGTAACTCCCACTATTTTCTCGAATCCCTCACACTCCCCTGGTAGGGAAACGGAAATCCCACACGACTAGGGTTTCTAGTGGGTACTGCGGTCCCACCAATTTACATGCCACATCACCTAACAGTTATTGGTGACACATAGATGGATGAGTGTACAACTCTTGTACAATGCTTCTCAAGCATGTTGCAGTGTAACTTGGTCTCTAAGCCATGAAGACCTCACCTAACAGTTATTGGTCCCATTTCTTAGTTAAGTCAGACCCACCGTATAACCGTAGGAATAAAGTCGTCATTGGGTCCTCACCTAACAGTTATTGGTGCCCAACCCCACCTTTACCCTACAACATCTCATGTCTTATAGAGAGGTCCAGCCCCTCGATGCAACTTGACCACTATGTCCAGCCGAGACAAATCAACATCAGAAAGGCCTTAGCAGCTCTACTACAGTGGAAGACCTATTGACTTAATATTGGTTAATCAGGTCTTAGTATTTGCAACTTGAGCCCTTCATAAGAGGTAATCGAACAATTGGCCAGGTAAACAGGTGGGAGGCTCCCCTTACTCAGAGAGTAAGGTCCTAATTAAGTAACCACCTTTCATGCTTTCCTAGACACCAATTAGATCAATTAATCTAATATGACTTGCTCATGTTGGTTCACTCTCGACTTGATTGAGGAGGTTTTGATTTAGGTCTCAATTGGGTTTGCTACATCACATGTAAACCTATCTACCCGACTCGCATTCACATCTCATGCAAACGGTACATCACAGGCAGTTATAATCGCAGCATCAAATAAAGTTAAACTTTAAATAGGTGATGATCATGGATTCTAATTAGGTCGTATTACAAGCACATGCACATCAATCGATCAAGTGGTCTTCAACTCTTGAATTGGTTCTGATGACCCAAAGATTGATTTAAAGATTGATTTTTGATGATCACAAAACCTTGAAGTATAAATACTAATGTTTGTGTTGCAAGGAGAAAGAATTTATTTTGCAAGGAACATAGCAAGATTGGAAGAATACAAGAAGGCCTCCAAAGCTCTCAAGAAAAGTTGGAAGAAAGCTACAATTTATTGGCCCAAGTTTCAAGTTTAAAGAATTCAAGTTGGAGGAGCAAATTTAAAGAAAAATTCAAAAGAATAGTCCTCGAGTCGACTCCGGAAAGTTTAGAGTCGACTCTGGCACTCTAGAGTTTCAAGAAACAGTGCTCGAGTCGACTCCGATACTCTACGAGTCGACTCCGACTGAGAACAAACAAAAAGACAGAGAGTTGATTTTCAGCGCTACAGTGATCTTGAGTCGACTCCAACTTCAGTGCTACAGTGCGGAGTCGACTCCCAGCTACAGTGCCGACAGACTACTATTCACGAGTCGACTCCTATTTCAGCCGAGTCGACTCCTGCTTCAGCCGAGTCGACTCTAGCACGCTGGGAGGCATAACGGCTAGTTTTTTCTTGATTCCAACGGCTCTATTTTTGTCTCTAACGGCTAGATTTTTGTTTCCACTCCCTCTAAAGCTATAAAATCAAGAGGAGAGCTAGGGAAGAGGGTATGGAAGTGGGAGAAAATATTTAGGGAAGAGATTTCAAAGAGATTACAAGGAAAATCTCCCATAAGCACAAAAGGGCCATCCAAAGCGAAATAGAGAGAAGAAGAGCATCCTAGTGAATCCCAAAGCTTCCTCTCCATCCGTGTGCTGCCTCAATCATCCTCTACCTCGTGCCAAATCAAAAGAGGGTCAAGTAAAGAAAAAGCCGAGTCCCTTCATCTTCAAAATTCGTTTGAGAGCTTCTCTTTACTCCATTTGTTTATATTTGATATATTTGCTTAGTTAAGAAGCTTGTACTTGCTTTAAATTCTTAGTCTAATATCTTGTAACTTGATTCAATCAAGGGATTGAATCAAGAGGTTAAGGTTTGTTGGTGAGCCAAAGGAAAACCAACGGTGTTAAGGTTTGTTGGTGAGCCAAAGGAAAAACCAACGTTGTAAGGTTGTGGTTGGTGAGCCTTAGGAAAAACCAACTGGGTTGGATTGTGAGCCCGTAAAAACAATCGGTAGGTTCTAGTTGGTGAGCCTGTGAAAACCGACCGAGTTCGTTGTGATCTCGCAAAACAACAAGTTGGGTTGTGAGCTTGTAAAACAACCGGCTGTAATCTGAGGGATTATAGTGAAATTCCCAAGAGGTCTTGGGGAGTGGATGTAGGTGCTGGGATGCACCGAACCACTATATTTTTGTTGTGTTTGTGATGCTCTTTGTTGTCTGACTTCCTTACTCACTTACTTACTTAGATACTAAGCTTGCTTAACTCTTCTTCGTGCATCCTTTAGTTGCAAGCATATTCAATTTACTTAATCAAGTCTCATTCAATTGAATTGCATACTTGGGCAAACTTAGACTAATCTTTTATTGAATCCACTGCTTAATAGTTGATTAGATTAGAATCATACTCTTGCTAAGTTTAAATTTCACTAAGCATCCATACAACTTAGCTTAATTAACTCTAAAAGATTAGAAGTAGTTTAAAAGTTTTTAAAAGACCCAATTCACCCCCCCTCTTGGGTTGTCACCTTGGGCAACAAGTGGTATCAGAGCAGGTGCTCAAGATTAATTATTGATCTCACGATCAAGAGCCAAAGATCATGACAACTCAAATAGATAGTTTTCTAGGAGAGGGACAGTTAATTGATAGCCCTCCACTGTTTAATGGCATAAACTACACATATTGGAAAGCACGCATGCGCATTTTTATTCAATCACAAAACTATTATTTATGGAAAATCATAATAAATGACCTTCACACACTCTCTCAAACTATTAATGAAAAGGACTTAGCACAATTGAATGCTAATGCTATGAACATATTATATTGTGCTATTCATGAAATGAAGTTTAATAAAATTTCTGCATGCTTATCTGCTAAGGAGATCTGGGATACTTTAGAAAATATTTATGATAAATCTCAGATTAGCTCACATGTGCTTCAATTGCGTACTAACAATGAGATTGCAGAATCCTCCACAGTAGCCGAGTCGACTCCTAGTTTGTCCGAGTCGACTCCTAGAAAAGAACAGTCTGAAAGGCAGAGACACAGTCTTGAAGACCCTGTGAACGAGTCGACTCCAAGTAGTTCCGAGTCGGCTCCCAAGTTAGTCGAGTCGACTCCGACAAGGCCCGAGTCGACTCCGAGGCAGAACAGTTCAAAAGACAGAGAATCATCTTTTAGGCCTCTGAGAACGAGACGTCTCCCGAAGATCTCGAGTCGACTCTCAAGTCAGTCGAGTCGACTCCAAGTAAACCCGAGTCGACTCGAGGAAGAAAGAACAACAAAAAAATTCAAAAGCTTCCTAAAGACAAAGAAGAAGAGGAAGCAAGAAGAAAAAAAGAAAGAGATAAAAAGAAAGAAAGTTTTGACCAAGGAAGAGTCAAGCAAGAAATTAAAAGCCAGAAGCAACAATGAACTACAAAAGGTAACTAACTTATGTTTTATGGCACTAGAAGATAAAGTAGAATCTGAATCTAATGAATTTCATGAAGAATATTCTTATGATGAACTATTAAACGCTTTTCATGATTTGTATAGTGAATGTAGAAAATTAGCTATCAAAAATAAAAATCTTAAAAAGCTAAATCTCGAAATCTCAAAAGAAAAATATTCTATTGCTGAAATATATGACAAACTAAATTCTGAAAATGAAAGCTTAAGGTTAAATTCAGAACAATTGATTCAGAAAAATCAGAATTTAATTAAAGAAAATCAAAACTTAAATGAAGAAATTAACCAATTAAAATTTTTTATTAACAAATTCACTGTAAGTTCAGAAAGATTAAAAATAATGTTTGAAAGTCAATATGTTGCTTATGATAAATCAAAATTTAGCTTGACTCCTTTACTTAATAATAAATCTCTAGAGAAAAAGGTTATCAACTCACCAAGCAAACCATTAAATAAGATAACTTATTTCAAGCATAAAAAGAATGGGCATAACAACTTTACCTATCGTTCTAACATAATTAAATCAAGTGGTAAAGTTATTACAATTAAACAAATCTGGATTCCAAAAGGAACCATATGTCCTAACTCTCAAGGACCCAAGCAAGCTTGGATACCCAAAATGAAAATATGAGGATGTAGACATAGATGTGCCAAGATACCCATGGAACAAATAGATTCATACAAATGGGTGTTATAGATACACGTCAAAAAAAATGAAACTTAAAACATACTTATGAAAAGTAATTTTAAATAATAATAATAATAATAATAATAATGAAATCAGTAATCCTTGCATCTCATCATTATTTTGGCTTTAGTATTTGATTAAAATATGAATTGCATGTATTGATCAATTTTGTGATATAGAAAATACTTTTGGAAATATAATCAAATCACTTCATTTTATAGTATACTTTACTCACTATTGGATAAGTTGCTAAATGATTAATCAATTTATTAAGAATAACTCTATGAATTCTCTATATGCTTGATTGAGAGTTTTTATCCATGGCATTATTGTTTATTGATCATAGATATGATAATGTGTACTTGGTGTGCTTTTGAATATATGCACTATGAATACCAAGATTAAAGAAACCATCTTTGGCATATAAAATCAACTCATGCTAGTATGTACTTAATCTCAAAAGACCTTGCCATTGGCTTACTTAGATTATCTTCTGAAAGGTCAAAGTTTGCTATGCATGCTAACTAAGGAAACAAACAAAAATCAATTTCTAAATCTAAAGATGTTGTTTCCATCACTAAGTTTTCAAAAGCTTACATTGGATTTGTTCTTGGCAAATAAAATTGAAATATTTTCTGTATTTGATAAATCTTGTAAAAGTGTTTCAAATGATAAAGGTTTCCAAACTATGAAGATAAAGAGTATCATGGCACAGTGTTGAAAACCAAAATCCTGATAAAGTTCATACAGAAATTAATTATTTCAGCACCAAGGACACCATAAGTAAAATAGGGTTAATAGAATTCTTGAAGAAATGAAAAAGACAATTGTGTATGATAGTCATCTACTTAAATATTTTTTTAAAGCTATCATCACTGCTTGTCATACATATGATTTCTATTAGATCTATTTTTGATGAAAACTCCTTTTGATCTTCTGAAAAATAGAAAATGAACTATTGCATATCTTTCATATTTATCAGTAGTATATGTTATACTTGATATGGTTTCTTGAAAGTAATGCCAAATCTGATAGAGATATGTCTATCCTTGGATATCATTCATCAAGCAATGCATATAGAATATTCAATGAAAAGATTTTAGTTGCAGAAATATCAATTCATTTTATTCTTTATGAGATTAATGATTTATTATCAAGATACTAAAATCAAATTATATATGTATATGGTTAATCTTTTACATATAACAATCTGAAAACATGTTAATAATTAGAACCAAATTGAGTTTTTCAGAAATGCACTTAATGAAGAAAAATTGATGACTACTAAAAGACTAAATCAAGAAAAGATGAAATAGATCTTGATGAGATTCTTGTATGATTAGAAGTAAAGATCACCATTATCATTTGCTTGCTTTATGAGCTTTATATTCTATCAAATGAGTGTGTAGAATGGACTCCTATGTGCTTACTTTATTAAAGAAGATATATGTTAAATAACCACCATATTTGAAAACACTCATTACAAATATGACAAAGCAATATATGATTTGAAACAAGCATCAAAAGCATGATATAAAAGCTTAAGCAACCTTTTTGATAGAAAGTAATAGTGATAAATTTTTGCATCAAAAAGAAGAATTTGTGATATCTTACTTGCTCAAAGTATACATTGATGACATCATTCTTGGTTCTACTAATGGAGATTTATATGAAGATTTTACTAAGCTCATGCAAGGTGAGTTTGAAATATATATGATGAATGAATTAACATTTTCTCTCGAACTCCAAATTAAGCCAAACAAAAAAGGGGATCTTCATTGACCAAAGTTAGTCCACAAGAAAACTCTTAATAGAAGATTGGCATGAAGAAGGTATGTCTGTGACCCCATCTTGTAGAATTTGAAAAGGATGAGCAAAGTAGATCTATTGTTTTAAAGCTGTATTGAAGCATGATAGAATAACTATTTTATCATACAGCTAGTAGACCAGATTGTATGCTCATTATGTGCCCTTGTGCAAGACTTCAATCTAACTTTAATGAATCATATTTTATTGATAACAAATAAATCATAATCTAAATTTTGATAGAAACAACCGTTTAAGATAAGTTGATTAAAACTTAGCTAACATGTCTTATTGATAATTATCTTAAGCAAATAGAATCTAAGCTAAATTGATTCTGAAAATAAAAAAATGATTTGACCTTGATAAATCTTTCTATTGCCTCACATGCTTGTCCTTGAACCATCTTGATTAATGAAAGTATCTCTTTAGTTCAAGTGATATGTGCTTGCTTATATTTAGGCAATCTCTTGAGTAAAGTTACTCAACATGCAACTATTGTCATATCTTATATTGAGTCATCTAGTTAAAAAATATGTTGGATGAATGTTTTATATCTTGAAGAAACTAATGACTTTCTTTCAAGAAAGAAAAGGAGTTTGTTAATAATGCAGGATCCTTGAGCAAGAAAATGAGAGATTTCAACTTGAAGGATATCTCTATGTAAGATACAATAAACATTCACATGCAAACAAGAGAGAGGACCTCCTTCAGCCAAAAGTTCGTACATAAGAAATCTAGTAGGTATTTGGCTTGAAGAATATAGAATGAATAGGTAATTTTAGATACCTCTCTCATACATTAATTGAGCAAAGTCAATAACTTAAATCTTATTATGGCATGATTAAATTCTTTAATTATTAATTTTTGATATCATGTCTATATATGTATTGACTGACTTATACTTTAGAAATTGTTTCATGGTTTGCCCAAACTAAATTATTTCTTTGCCTATATCATAACCATGAAATACACAAGTATATGCTTAAAATTTTGATGTAAAATAACTTGTGAGAAGTTATGAATCCTTGAGCACAATGAAAATGTTGTTTGCATGATATACATCTATATGATACATAAGATTATTTCTTTATTCTGCTCTTTCATGTAAATTACTTGAGAATAACGAAAAGAGAGAGAGATAAAGAAAAGAAAATAGATATTATTCAAGAGAAGTAAAATCTAAGTAAAGGCAAATACTTCAATCTTAAGGAAAAGCAAAACAAGCATAATATATTTGGGACATTTATGAGACTCGCGAAAGGGATAAAATCCGCAATTAATTATACTTAAACAGGGAGAGTTTGAAGTAAACATTTTAACATTTCTATGTTGCTCATCATAGGGATGGTGCCAATGGGGAGGCTAGTGGTAGTACCTGGCACTATTTGACCCAACTATTCGGTGTAGGGTATATTAGGGACGGCACAAGAGGGAGGCTAGTGGTAGTACCTCGTGCCCCTTCCAACTCCACCGGATAGGGAGCAAATAGAGTATAGAGCATAAGAAAGTAAAAATGAAAAACAAAGTAAATGAAAGTATATAAGAAGAATCAAGTCAAATTTTTTAATCACTTGAAAACACACTTTAAGGATGAAATCAATGCAAGATTATATTTAAATAGGGGGAGTTTATTTGAAAAGAATTGATTTTGATCCTTGACATGCTTGTTCTTAATATTTTAATGCATGACTTAACACATAATATATTTTGCATGTGGCATGATGTTTTGAATTATGGGTTCTCAATATTTTGTAATGCTCCATGCTTGGATAAGTTGATTGAAATATGTCTTAACTTGGAATATGTCTTAACTTTGCTCACAAGTCTTTGCTTCACCCTTGCCTCAAACTAACTTGTGTTCCAATGCTTGAATGTTTAAAATACTACATAAAGTTTTTTTTTAAGTAATATTAAAAAGAAATTTCAGTTTTATCATTCACGATTATCGTTGAAAGTTAAATAGATTTACAAAAAGAAAAAGAGAAGGATATTTCTATTTAGGCAAAATAAATTGATCTTGATCTATCTTTCTACTTGCCTAACTTTGATACATAATGTCCTAATACTTGTTAAAATATTCTTTATTTTGTATCGAAACTCAATATTAAATACAAAGATTCTGAAAGTGCTCGAATGTTATTGAAATATGTGCTTTCAATCTTAGTGATTTAAGATGAGCTACAATGTAGAAGATACATATCTCAAATTATAATTGTGAAAGCCTTCTTGGAAATTCTTATGAAAATTCAGAATCTGATTTTGTATAAAAGCTTAAACTTAACTTAAAAATGCTTATATCATTACATCTTTGTAACCTTAGTTATATGCTTCAATGATCACGTCATTCAGGAGAATAACTCAATATGATTTTTAAATGAAAATTTTAATATAAGAAAAATAGAATTAATTTTGACGCCTTGGTTGATTGTCTCGATACGCATCCGAAACATATCTTTTCTTATCCTTAAAGTGTACTAATATTGGTCTAAATGATGTGTCTTTCAATGATCTTAATTGCAAACAAATATTTTTAAATATATGATTTTATTTTGATATTAAAAAAAATTATTGTGCTTCATGTATACATTGCTGAAAAACTATGATTAAGAAATTGAGTTCTATAAATATATATACTTCAATGATCATCTATATGTTTTTCTCTCCTACATTATCAAATACTTCCATCAATATATATATATATATTATTAAGAGAGTGAATGATCTTAAGTCTAGAAACATTTCAGCTCACTCAAATAATTCTTAAAAGAAAGAAAATGTAAATGCTTTTGAAAGAATTTGAGCTTCAAATGAATCATTTTCTGATTAATATTTCAGTACATTTTCTCAAAAATTAAGAGGAAGCATAACTTGTTCTTAAAGGATTAAAAAGAGTGATTGCTATAAATTTTGAATAATTCTAGATCACTCTACATTCTTGATATCATAAAGTTTCAGTTTTATTCACGTTTATCATTAAAATCTGAAATTCAACAAAAGAAAAGAATGATTAAAGAAGAATACATCTTTTGAGGGGGAGCTTTAGATATTCAGTATCTTATCCTAAAGTTACTTTAATTTGATGCATACCTTGAATTTTATGGATTGATTTTGATGAACCTCCTTATATTGCAAGACTTGCTTTAATTATATAATAAGTTTATACTTTGAGATGAGTTCTATAAAGATTGTCTTATCTCAAACCTTGAGTCTTATGAAAATAAGCTGAAACTTACAGAAAATATATTTTCGAGATTGACAATTTTATTGAACATTATCTTCAAATTCTTAACTCTTAAATGGAATGATCAATTGAGGGAGAGAAAGAAAATTTCAGAAGAAGAAATTTTATGGAACTTAATCGCATAAATCTATAACTAAAGGAGAGAGAAAGAATTTATGATACACCTTGAGGCTTGTTATTTGGTTAATATATCTTATGCATAAATCATGAACCAAATTGCCATTCAAACAGTTGATCTTAAGAGCCTCTAACTTAATGAAAAAGGGGGAGAATAATGTGTTGAATCTATATTTTGGTATTTGTGCCCCAATACTCTTATTATCATAAAAGAACTTTGAAGTCATTAAGAATTAATGATCCAACATGATGGTATGTTTTTCAAGTATATAAGTTTTGATCTTATACTCTGAAAATTAATTAAATTGCTCTCATGTTGATAAACAAGCTTTATATATTGGGCAAAAGATCTTAAATGAACAAGCTTTCATACTTATTATTGAAGAGAGGTTAGATTTCCATTCGTGCCTTCTTTGAATATCAGTCCTGATACTTCTTGAACTAATTGAAAAAGATTCCACCTACACTTGATTTGAAAACTATCCTTGGAATCACATTCGATGTGCTCTCATCATAATTTGCTCTGAAATCATCTTAATTGGCTCTGATCTATGCTAATTAATCTTGTTCTGATATTATTGCCTTGAGTTATATGATTCATATTCTTGCAATAATTTGACATGCATTAACTGAAAATCAGAGTACTATAAAAAAAATATTTGAGTACCATTATCTTTGTGCTTAATGTTTCATTATCTTACAACCTTTTTGATGTTGTCAAAAAGGGGGAGAAATATCTGAGTATATGCTCATAATGCTTTATGTGTTGATTATGTTAAGATTAAATCTAAAGCATTATCATGAAGTATATTTTAAAGATATATAATTTCTACTTCATGCAACTTAGCTATGCATTACTTCTAGAACACAATATATTGCATATACTCCAAGTTTTGTCATCATCAAAAAGGGGGAGACTGATGACCCAAAGATTGATTTAAAGATTGATTTTGATGATCACAAAACCTTGAAGTATAAATACTAATGTTTGTGTTGCAAGGAGAAAGAATTTATTTTGCAAGGAACATAGCAAGATTGGAAGAATACAAGAAGGCCTCCAAAGCTCTCAAGAAAAGTTGGAAGAAAGCTACAATTTATTGGCCCAAGTTTCAAGTTTAAAGAATTCAAGTTGGAGGAGCAAATTTAAAGAAAAATTCAAAAGAATAGTCCTCGAGTCGACTCCGGAAAGTTTAGAGTCGACTCTGGCACTCTAGAGTTTCAAGAAACAGTGCTCGAGTCGACTCCGATACTCTACGGGTCGACTCCGACTGAGAACAAACAAAAAGACAGAGAGTTGATTTTCAGCGCTACAGTGATCTTGAGTCGACTCCAACTTCAGTGCTACAGTGCGGAGTCGACTCCCAGCTACAGTGCCGACAGACTACTATTCACGAGTCGACTCCTATTTCAACCGAGTCGACTCCTGCTTCAGCCGAGTCGACTCCTGCTTCAGCCGAGTCGACTCTAGCATGCTGGGAGGCATAACGGCTAGTTTTTTCTTGATTCCAACGGCTCTATTTTTGTCTCTAACGGCTAGATTTTTGTTTCCACTCCCTCTAAAGCTATAAAATCAAGAGGAGAGCTAGGGAAGAGGGTATGGAAGTGGGAGAAAATATTTAGGGAAGAGATTTCAAAGAGATTACAAGAAAAATCTCCCATAAGCACAAAAGGGCCATCCAAAGCGAAATAGAGAGAAGAAGAGCATCCTAGTGAATCCCAAAGCTTCCTCTCCATCCGTGTGCTGCCTCAATCATCCTCTACCTCGTGCCAAATCAAAAGAGGGTCAAGTAAAGAAAAAGCCGAGTTCCTTCATCTTCAAAATTCGTTTGAGAGCTTCTCTTTACTCCATTTGTTTATATTTGATATATTTGCTTAGTTAAGAAGCTTGTACTTGCTTTAAATTCTTAGTCTAATATCTTGTAACTTGATTCAATCAAGGGATTGAATCAAGAGGTTAAGGTTTGTTGGTGAGCCAAAGGAAAACCAACGGTGTTAAGGTTTGTTGGTGAGCCAAAGGGAAAACCAACGTTGTAAGGTTGTGGTTGGTGAGCCTTAGGAAAAACCAACTGGGTTGGATTGTGAGCCCGTGAAAACAATCGGTAGGTTCTAGTTGGTGAGCCTGTGAAAACCGACCGAGTTCGTTGTGATCTCGCAAAACAACAAGTTGGGTTGTGAGCTTGTAAAACAACCGGCTGTAATCTGAGGGATTATAGTGAAATTCCCAAGAGGTCTTGGGGAGTGGATGTAGGTGCTGGGATGCACCGAACCACTATATTTTTGTTGTGTTTGTGATGCTCTTTGTTGTCTGACTTCCTTACTCACTTACTTACTTAGATACTAAGCTTGCTTAACTCTTCTTCGTGCATCCTTTAGTTGCAAGCATATTCAATTTACTTAATCAAGTCTCATTCAATTGAATTGCATACTTGGGCAAACTTAGACTAATCTTTTATTGAATCCGCTGCTTAATAGTTGATTAGATTAGAATCATACTCTTGCTAAGTTTAAATTTCACTAAGCATCCATACAACTTAGCTTAATTAACTCTAAAAGATTAGAAGTAGTTTAAAAGTTTTTAAAAGACCCAATTCACCCCCCCTCTTGGGTTGTCACCTTGGGCAACAGGTTCTAAGCCTCCTTGATTCGATCCTTGATCAACTCTTGATCCCATCGCCATCAACCGCTTAGATCACCTTTCATCTCATGCCTTTGCTTCAGCTTGATCGTTGATGTACATCACATCACAGAAATACAACCAGATGTAAAATAAAAATAAAAATAAATTACATCTCCTTTTAGGAGGCACGCAGGCCTCTCAAAACATCAAATAAGATGCATGCAAGCATATGAAAATTTACATGACATTGCAGATCACATCGCAGGTCATTACATTTGATACCAAAAGGGTTTGAATCCTATGATCATCACCGTATGCAACAATTATAATTTTCAGATCTGAAAACTAACTGATTGTATCATGACATAGGTCGCTGATCATGCTAATCATGATTCTAAACTTTGTAATCCCATTAACAATGCATTTAGAATCATCTTTTTATCACATAAAAATCAGCATGCAAAAAATCAGCACCCCTGAAAAATCTGCATGCAGAATTTTTCAGCATGCATGATCATTCAATTTTCAGATCTAATATGCCTTTAGATATTTAATTCTTACCTTAATCTACGAAGCCTAGGCTCTGATACCACTGTTGGGAACCCACCCATGCCGCTGATATTTCAAAAATTAAATCAGATGGCAGCGGAATCGGCATGCACGGGTTCGACGTTCATCGCATGAACGTTGTTTCGAGACCTTTCGTAATTAGGTAAGAATTAAAACTTTTAAAACTAATAGGAAGATCAAATCTTCACCTTGCGCGGGTAGATGATCACCGCAAATCTGAATTCGTGGTTTTGGAAGAGGGTTCGCTTGAAGCCGTTCAAACGTCCGGCCTCTACGGGTATCCACACGAAGTAGAGGACCGATCAATGTTTCCTTGCCTCCCCGGGGTGCTAGCTCCCTTGCAGAGACTTCCTTTGATGGCTGATCTCCTCTCTTTCTTTCAACTCTTGAAAGTACTTGAGAGGAGGAAGAAGAAGGATGAAGAAGAGGAAGAAGATGAGCCCCTACGCAGCCTTCTTCTGTTGCTTGCGTTGGATGAAGAAAGGGTAGAGGAGGAGGCCGCCAACACTTGGTGAGCTTCTACCCTTGCTTGCGGCTGCAACTAAAGAGAGGAAGAGGGTGGCCACGGCACAAGAGGAAGAGGATTCCAATGCACTAGGGCGCCGGCCTCATGGTGCCTTTTATAGCCGTCAAGGGCTCCTCCAAAGTAGGAGCCCTAGATGGTTTTCCAAAGAGAGAAGGGGGGCGCCGGCCCCTCTCTTCATGCCGCACACAAGGAGAGGAGGAGGGGCGTGATCCCTCCTTCTTGTGATGCCCTAATCCTCTTCCAAAGAGGATTGGGTGCCTCTCTTATGGTTTAATCCCAATCCAATTAGGATTAGCCAATTGGGTTCAATCTATGCTAGTCCTAATCCAACTAGGACTTGAATGAACCATGACTCAATTGAACTCTTCAATCCTAATCCAATTAGGAGTCATGTTGATTCATTAGATTATTAATTAATTTAGACTTAAGGAATCCTAATCCAATTAGGATTTGTTTAATTTTAGTCCTAATCCAATTAGGACTCTATTTGAATCCGAAGTCCTAATCTAATTAGGATTTCTAGGAATCCTACTCCAAGTAGGAATCCTATTTTAATTCAAAATTCCTAATCTCATTAGGATTGTAGGAATCCTATTCCAAGTAGGAATTCCAGTCCTACTCCAACTAGGATTTCCAGTCCTAATCCAATTAGGATTCTAGGAATCCTACCCGAAGTAGGACTCTTGTTTCAAGTCCAATTAATTAATTCCCTTGGTTCCTTCTTCAACTTCTTTATCAATCAAATTGATTACTTGTGATTCTTAATCACGATTTTAACCATCGGATCGGTCAATACTTCTAGTGTGTGTGACCCCATAGGTTCTATTCTGACTGGTAGTGAGATATATTGTGATCTCTATCTCAATATCATTGAAAACTCCTTTCAATGGGTTGGAACGATTCCAACTCAACTCATTAGGGTTTATCGATCATCGAGATAATCCCTGTGAGTCCCACCATCCACCAGTGACACCTAGCAGCATGTAGTGGCTACCCAGCAGAATGGAATGATGAACCTCTAGGTGCAGTTAACATGTGATACAATCCTACTATCGTGGATCCCTACAGGACGGAGGTCATGGACAACTCGTCAAACCCCATCGTCTGTCATATGTCAAGATTTATTCGACTTGAGTTCGATGGTGGAAAACTCTTTTTCCACTTTATATTACTGCCCTGGCCAAGGTCTTAGAACTCAGTCTAACAAATCACATAGGATCACTCCTCTTCTATTAAGGTCGATAGATTCCTTATAGGTGCATACCCTACTCCTACAGTGAACCTACTGCAGCCAATCTACACTGCATGGACCCATATGGCTAGAGACCATGTATGTGTGCAGTCAAACTACAATAACCTCACTGTGAGTAGCTGAAGCACTGCAGGTCAAAGGACCAGTCACACTACTGCAACATCAAGCAAGTCACTGACGAGTGGATAGACATCCAAGTGACTTCTTGTCTTGGTCACGCTCAGTACCCTTGTTCTCTAACAAGCACTTGCACTATCACTTCAGTGTCCCTACACTGTGGACTCAAGTCTCGTCCATCCAGAAGGAAAGTGATCTGTGCACTGATCGGATCGATCACCGTCCTCGTGATGATTCATTGATCAGGAGCATTTAGAAATTAATCACCAATGATACATGGCTCAAATTCTCAACTCTTGAGAATATGTATCATCATCTTATTAATTCCTTGGACGATTCATAGACACATAAACAATATGAATGAAAAGATGCCTTTTATTTATTCAATAATAAATAGTCAAGTACAAAATTATGTCCCTAGAATTAATAATGTGTCAGCCAGATTGGCTTCTAGGGCATACATCTAACATTAATGACTCTTTGAATCTGCTCAACTACTTTCTTTTGACTCTTGAATGAAGCACTTGGATGAAGAAGATTAGGGCACTTTGTTTTTCTTGTGTACTCTTTGATATTTTGCAAAAGGATGTTCTCTCTGATGAATAGTGCCACTTTAAATAGTTTTCTTCATCCATTGGACAAGCCCCAATGGTTAGAATTCAAAAACTAGCCGTTACTCACTGTTGGAAGGACAAAAAGTACTTCTGCAGAACTAGCCGTTATGCTTCTGCCCGTTTTTGGGTCGGCTCAACCTGTCCTTGGGTCGACCCAACTTTTACTTGGGTCGACTCAAACTTTCCTTGGGTCGACCCGCTCAGAGCCACAGAAACTTGCAGTTCAGCCTTCCTTCACTTGGGTCGACCCAACATTTCTTTGGGTCGACTCAAGGTTCAGTTGGGTCGACTCAACTTCTTCTTGGGTCGACCCTCTCAGGGTTTCCAGAGAACTTTTTCTGTCATCTGTTCTGTCTTGCCTTTGGGTCGACCCACTCAGGGTTTGGGTCGACTCAAGCTTGGGTCGACTCAACTTTATCTTGGGTCGACCCTCTCAGTATTTCCAGAGAACCATTTTCTGAGTTGTTGAGAAGCTTGATGTTTGGGTCGACTCATGCTTTCCTTGGGTCGACCCAACTTACTGTTCATCTGTGCCATTTTTGCAGAAGTGTGCCAAATGCTTTCTTGATATGCCGGGGTCAACCCAATCAACCTTGGGGTCGACTCAATCCACACTTTGCTGCAACTCAAGGTTAGATTCATCCATATAAACAATGAAATGCATCTTTATATAATTATACGAATATACTGAGAGTAACAGACTTACAAATGAAGTATCGAATTAACTTATAACATACTCTCGATTATTGCTTGTTAATCATCAAAATAACACTATCATCCTCAATCTCTTCCTTTTTGATGATTACAAAATATAGAGTATGAACCTATTGATACTTGTCTTAAAATCAGTTTTAAAAGGGCTCAAGTTGCTGAATTTCAGCTTTTCAAATATGAGAGTGAAGTCTCCCCCTATTTCATCCAAATGTTTCCAATTTGACTTTTTGAATTGCTCCCCCTTTCAATTATATTTCATTAAAGATGAAACTCCAAAAATTTGAGATAAAGCATGAGTTTCAGGTTATGTATCGAGGTGTGAAAGGTGCGTGCCAAATTCTGAAATTCTATGTGCCAAATTCTGAAATTCAATTGAAATTTTAGATTTGATCATTTTCATTGTTACAAATTGCTCCCCCTTAAATGTATATGCTTTCCCATTATAATTTTCAATTTGTTTTACAACTTATTTCTCTTTTCTTACACAACTTATTTCTCTTTCTTTACTTCTCCTCCTTTTTGTTATCATCAAATAGGTGCATGGGAATAGATACAATAAATAACAAACATTCAAACTTCATTGATCAAAATAGGAACATTTTAGTACATTAATGCCAAAAACAAAAGCAAATACAATCTTCCTCAATCAAAGTTCAAAGTACATGATAAACACAAAATACATATGAGAACTAGATACCTATCCTAGGCTCTAAACAGAAGTACTAATATCAGCCTAGGTGTTGACCCCCTAATAGATTTTGATGAATACAAAACACTAGAGTAAAATTCCATTATATCTTAACAATTTAATTGAGGAATTCATGTGTCTTATTAAGAATATTGTTAAGAAATATCTAGGCAAGTTTCCATAATTTTTATGAATTTATTGAAGAATATTTTGAGTTAAAGAAAACAGATCAGGGACAGCCAAGACGTCTCCGGATAGTTTCAGAGACGTCTCTGGCACAAACAGGAAGAATCGGCACACTTGGAGACGTCCCCGACACCTGCCGAGTCGTCCCCGCGTTAGCGGAGTCGACTCTCTCATTAGCGGAGTCGACTCTCTCAGTGGCGGCAGAAAGGCAGTTTTCAAGAGATATGCGCGAGACGTCCCCACAGTAAGCCGAGTCGTCCCCGCAAGTAAAAAGGAGACTTCCCGAGTCGTCCCCAAGATAGCGGAGACGGCTCTCTCAGGGTTTTCCAGAGAATGGTTTTTTGGGTGATAAGGAAGCGGAGTCGACCCTGAGACAGCGGAGTCGTCCCCATGCATAAAGTGCAGACAACCCGAGACGTCCCCTGAAGGAGCGGAGTCGACTCTCTCAGGAAATACCAGAGGACATGTTCTTCGGAGATAAAGAAGCGGAGTCGTCCCCAGATCAGCGGAGTCGTCCCCATTCAAAAAGTGCAAACAAGCCGAGACGTCCCCTGAAAGTGCCGAGTCGACCCCAGACAACGGAAAAAGTAAAATCTTGTAGCCGAGACGTCTCCCGTTGAAGCGGAGACGTCCCCGGAGTGACTGGGACGCGACTGACAGCTTTTCAGGTTTGGTTTGAATTTCAAATCCTTCTTTCTTTGTCTCTAACGGCTATATTTGCTTTTTGGGCTATAAAAGGGACCTCTTAAGTGCTTCTCAACAACTCTTCACCAACCCAAAGCTAGATCATTCAAGAGAGAAGTAAGAAAGAAAAGTTCAAGGGAGTGAGTGCATTCAAGTGAAGAAATCAAGTGTTTTCAAGCTTCCCAAGTGATTTCAAGCTCAATCACTCTCGTGCGCTTGGGATTCAAAGCTCACACTCAATCCTACGCGCTCCACATCGGAAGAATCAATATCTCCCACGCTTCCAACGGCAAAAGGATTCTTCCGGGTTCTATTGTTCATAATTGCAATATTTGCTTTTTAGAGCTTTTCCTTTTTTTTGTAAACTCTTTCGTTGTGGTGCTTGTTCCAGTCAAGGGACTTGGAACAAGGGAAAGGCGTCCCAAGCCTAAGTGAAATTGGGGTTTTTAGGGTTTGTTGTGAGCCCGGTGTAAAACAACGAGTTGGGTAGTAAACTCGCAAAACTACCGTACTGTAATCGTGGATTATAGTGAAAATTTCCAAAGGTGATTTGGGGAGTGGATGTAGGAGCAGTGGAAGCTCCGAACCACTATAAAACCTTGTGTTTGCGATTGACCTTTCTCATTCCTCCTTCTTTACTTTAGTGCATATATTCGTGTGCTTTATTTTTAATTAGTCAAAAGTTTTTAAAACACCCAATTCACCCCCCTCTTGGGTGACCATCTCTGGGCAACAAGTGGTATCAGAGCTGGTGCTCTGTGTATTTCTTGAAAGACCTAACCGTCTTAGCCAAAGATCTAGATGGCAACACCCTTTAACAATGTCCCTGCCGAGGGGCAAGCAACCAATAGACCTCCACTCTTCAATGGGACAAATTATACCTATTGGAAGACTAGAATGAGAATCATCATTCAAGCACAAGACTATGCCTTGTGGAGGGTTATAGTCAAGGGACCACAAGAACCATCACATGTGGTTAATGGCATTCGAGTTCCCAAACCTGAGGAGGATTGGGATGAGAATGATGATAGGATGGCTCAACTCAATTCTAGAGCCATGAACTCACTATTTTGTTCTTTAGATGTAAATGAGTTCAGTAGAGTCTCTACATGTAGTTCCGCTAAGGAAGTATGGGATAGGCTTGAAGTTACCCACGAGGGTACAAATCAAGTCAAAGAGTCCAAAGTGAACATTCTAGTTCACAAATATGAATTGTTTAAGATGGAACCTAATGAAACCATCACATGCATGTTTACACGTTTTACCGAAATTATTAATGGCCTAAAAAGCTTGGGCAAATCTTACACTAACCCCGAACTTGTGAGTAAAATTCTCAGGTCACTGCCAAAAGCATGGGAAGCAAAGGTCACGGCGATTGTAGAAGCCAAAGACCTCAACACTTTGGGGCTAGAACAACTCTTGGGCTCATTGATGACGCATGAGCTCACGATGAAGCAGCATGAAGAAGAGTTGCCAAAGAAAAAGACAATCGCATGGCGAGGGGAGGTCGAGCCTGGTGAGACTGAGTCTGGCGTGGAGCACGATGAGCTGGATGACTCTGTGCCGAAATCTCTGACTCAGCTGCCTGTGGCACAGATGGTCGATGAACCTCTCTCTCTCTCCGTAGAGCTCCTATCTGCTCTCTCAGATCACTGATCTCAGCAGTCATGACATCGAGTCTGCTCGTCAGCCTATCAGAGAAAATCCTCATCTGAGCTGATATAAGCTCAGTTATCCTACTCCAATACTCATCTGTGTCTCCCGCAGGAACAGATGACGAAGGTCCAGCCTCTGAAGATGCAGTAGGATGATCCATATGCTCCTCATCCTCAGGGATAGGGTCTCCAATATTTGGTGCATCACCCTCTGGTGCATCACCCTGAATCCCTGCTTCAGTATGAACCCACTGCCCGTTCACTTTCTCATAGCCCATGCGTATAAGTGATCGTGCAGTGTATGTATCAGTATGAAGTAGCTGCCTGGAGATCTCTCCCTCGACAGATATGTCGTGCTGTCGAAAGATCAAGGTGAGTATCATACCATAAGGCAGAGATACTCTGGAGTTGCAGATCACCTTCCTCATCTGCCTCAGGATCATGGCCGGGAGATTCAGGGGAATACCCTGAATAATATGCTCCATCACTACTAGATCTCGCTCTGTGATGAGATCGAATCTCCCGCTCTTCGGAAATAAAATCCTATTTATGATACTGAGCAATAATCTCATTTCAGCAGAAAGAGAGCTAGCTATTACCTTCTCGAAAAAGTCGAAGTTTTCATTTTCCATTATCAACTGTAGGGCTCTCATCTTATTTTCAGGCTTTTCTGGAGTGGCTCCTTCACATGGAAGATGTAGTAGCTCACTCAAACTCTCCTCGAAAACTCGAACCCTAACTCCTCGAACTTTCGAAATAAGCCCTCCCATTCCAGTTTTGAGAAAGGCATAGAACTCCCGAACTAATCCGGGGTAGATCATCACATCTAGGAAGCAAAGATACTCCCAACCTTGCCTTTGGATCCATTCTCTCAAACGGAACCCTTCTTGATCAAAGAACTCGGAATGGATCCTTCTCCCCGTTGTAACTGGTCTCCCCGCAAATCTTGCAAGTATTACTGAGGGGGAAGGAGGAGGAGGTGGCTCTGCACGTGCCTCACGTTGTGGAGACACTGTAGATGGCTCCGTAGCATGTCTTTCCTCACGTTGGATCCGTGAGACTCTTCCGGATCTCTTGGCTACGGCTCTTTTGGGTCCCATTTCTCCAAGATCTTAAAGTAATCTACTGTTTGGAGATGATTGGAGGAGTTTGGAGAGTGGAAAATAGGGTTTTCAGAAGAGGACAAGGGCAAACAGTGCCCTAAAAGAGCTCTCGGGTCCCCCTTTTAACAGTGGGGTCCCGACGTTGGGTCGACTCAAGAATTTTCTTGGGTCGACTCAACGTTGGGCCCTTGGGGTCGACCCAAGTTCAGACATTTTTCCTTTCTCTTTCTTTTTGCTTCTAAAAATTTTCCTTGCTTCCAATCCTTACAAATTCTTTCTGGGACAATGATACATGAGTAGGGAATCTATAGATGACAAGTTTGACTCATGTTTCATGGGTTTTTAGAAACGGGAGGAATGTATCATGAGACAGCTTGCTCCCTTTTATATCTCTTCAATAAAAAGGATCACATATGCCTAATTCCCTCCTTAGCGTGCAGAATCTATCTTCACTCAAGGGTTTTGTGAATATGTTGGCTAATTATTTTTCAGTGCATATATGCTCAATACATATGTTTCCATTTTGCACATGATCCCTAATAAAATGATATCGTATTTCTATGTGTTTGGCTTTAGAATGCTGAACCGGATTTTTAGTAAGATTGATAGCACTAGTATTATCACACTTAATAGGAATATTATCTAGCTTAACTCCATAGTCCTCTAGTTGTTGCTTAAGCCATAGTACTTGAGCACAACAACTACCAGCAGCTATATATTCAGCTTCAGCTGTTGACAGTGCCACTGAATTCTGCTTTTTGCTAAACCATGATACTAAGTTGTTTCCTAAGAATTGACATATACCACTAGTGCTCTTCCTATCTAATTTGCATCCAGCAAAATCAGCATCTAAGTATGCAAGCAAATCTAGACAGGAGTCTCTTAAGTACCATAATCCTATATTCGTAGTTCCTCTTAAATATCTAAGGATTCTTTTAACAGCACTTAAATGTGACTCCTTAGGATCTGATTGGTATCTAGCACATATTCCTATACTAAATACGATGTCTGGTCTACTAGCAGTAAGGTAGAGCAAGAATCCAATTAGTCCTCTATAAAGCTTAATATCAATATTCTTCCCTTTTTCATCTTTGTCTAGCTTACTAGTAGGATTCATTGGAGTACCTACTCCCTTATGATTTTCATTTCCAAACTTCTTTAGTATTTCCTTTGTATACTTAGTTTGATGAATGAAAATGTCTTCTTTAGTTTGTTTGATTTGTAACCCTAGAAAGAAACTTAGTTCTCCCATCAAACTCATTTCGAATTCTCCATGCATTAAATTAGCAAATTCATTGTAAAGAGTATCATTTGTGGCACCAAAGATTATGTCATCTACATATATTTGTACCACTAATAGATTTTTGTCCTTTCTTTTGAGAAATAGTATTTTATCTACATTTTCTCTACTAAAGTCATTATTAAGCAGAAATTTGCTTAATCGATCATACCAAACCCTAGGTGCTTGCTTTAATCCATATAATGCCTTATGTAGTCTAAACACATGATTTGGCAATTCATGATTCTCAAAACCAGGAGGTTGCTCTACATATACTTCTTCCTCAATAAAACCATTTAAGAATGCACTTTTTACATCCATTTGATACAATTTGAAATCCATGAAACATGCAAATGCTAGAAGTAGTCTAATAGCCTCTAATCTAGCTATAGGAGCAAATGTTTCATCAAAATCTATTCCTTCTTCTTGATTGTATCTCTTAGTTACAAGTCTAGCTTTATTTCTTATAACTAATCCATTTTCATCTAATTTATTTCTAAAGATCCATTTTGTTCCAATTACTGAATTATGCTTTGGTCTTTCAGTTAATGTCCATACATTACTTCTTTTGAATTGATTTAATTCTTCTTGCATGGCATTTATCCAATTAGTATTTTTTTCAGCTTCTTCATAAGTCTTAGGTTCTAATTGTGAAACAAAAGCAAGATAATCATTTAAATTTCTAAGAGATGATCGAGTTCTTACCCCTTGAGATGGATCACCAATGATTAAGTCTTTAGGGTGTCCATATGCATACCTCCATTCCTTTGCCAAGTTTTGAGATTGTGGTGGCACGCAATCATCTCCCTTATCTTGAATTGGCACGTCATCAATATTCAACTTTTCAAAGTCGATAATTCCTGTATCATCATCAAGAATATTTTCTTTCCTAGCAGACTCACTATCAGACTCATCAAATATGATATTAACCGACTCTTCCACTACAAGAGTTCTTTTATTAAATACTCTGTATGCCCTGCTAGATGTGGAGTATCCTAAGAAGATACCTTCATCTGACTTGGCATCAAATTTACTTAGATCCTCCTTGCCATTGTTTAAGATGAAACATCTACATCCAAATACTCTAAGATATTTAGCAGTTGGTTTCTTATTCTTCTAAAGTTCATAAGGAGTTTTCTTGGTTATTGGTCGTATTAAAATCCGATTTAGAATATGGCAAGCAGTGTTTATAGCTTCAGCCTAAAAGTACTTTGAAAGATTTGACTCACACAACATCGTGCGTGCCATTTCTGCCAATGTCCTGTTTTTCCTTTCAACAACCCCATTTTGTTGAGGCGTTATAGGTGCTGAGAATTGATGTGAAATACCATTTTTATTACAAAATTCTTCAAAGTGTTAATTTTCAAATTCAGTACCATGATCACTTCGAATTGCTACTAAGGTGGGCTTCTTTTCATTTATGATATTACTATATAGTTTCAAAAATTCTGAAAATGCTTCATTCTTATGTGCCAAAAATGAAACCCATGTATATCTTGAGAAATCATCTACAATTACTAGTCCATATTTCTTCCCTCCTAGACTCGCAGTTCTAGTGGGTCCAAATAAATCCATGTGTATGAGTTCAAAAGGCCTAGTTGTTGATACTATATTCTTTGATTTGAAAGATTATTTAGTTTGTTTTCCTAATGAGCATGGTCCACAGATTTTGTCTTTTTCAAAAATCAGTTTTGGCACATCTTTTATTAATTCCTTCTTGACTAGTTTTGATATTAATTCCATACTAGCATGTCCTAGTCTACGATGCCAAAGCCAACTTGTTTCATTTTTCTTTTCTTCATTAGTAATGAAGCATAATCCATTTTTCTTGCCTAAATCATGAAGATCTACCAAGTAAATATTTCTTTGCCTTTGTCCTACAAGTACAATGCTATTATCTTTAGGATTTGTGATTATGCATACTGATGCTTCAAATGTGACTTTAAACCCTTTATCACAAAATTGACTTATGCTAAGCAGGTTATGTTTCAAACCCTTAACTAATAAGACATTTTATATAAAAATGGATGGAGTAATGAAAATTTTACCATTTCCAATGATATGCCCTTTACCATTGTCTCCATAGGTTACTACTCCACCCTTCTTTGATTCCAAGGTAACAAATTGGTCTACGTCACCGGTCATGTGTCTTGAACAGCCGCTATCTAGATACCATCGTTTTTCCACTTTATCAGCTGCAAGATGTTAGATGTATGCCCTAGAAGCCAATCTGGCTGACACATTGTTAATTCTAGGGACATAATTTTGTACTTGACTATTTATTATTGAATAAATAAAAGGCATCTTTTCATTCATATTAATTATGTGTCTATGAATCGTCCAAGAAATTAATAAGATGATGATGCATATTCTCAAGAGTTGAGAATTTGAGCCATGTATCATTGGTGATTAATTTCTAAATGCTCCTGATCAATGGATCATCACAAGGACGGTGATCGATCCGATCAGTGCACAGATCACTTTCCTTCTGGATGGACGAGACTTGAGTCCACAGTGTAGGGACACTGAAGTGATAGTGCAGGTGCTTGTTAGAGAACAAGGGTACTGAGCGTGACCAAGACAAGAAGTCACTTGGATGTCTATCCACTCATCAGTGACTTGCTTGATGTTGCAGTAGTGTGACTGGTCCTTTGACCTGCGGTGCTTCGGCTACTCACAGTGAGGTTATTGTAGTTTGACTGCACACATACATGGTCTCTAGCCATATGGGTCCATGCAGTGTAGATTGGCTGCAGTAGGTTCACTGTAGGAGTAGGGTATGCACCTACAAGGAATCTATCGACCTTGATAGAAGAGGAGTGATCCTATGTGATTTGTTAGACTGAGTTCTAAGACCTTGGCCAAGGCAGTAATATAAAGTGGAGAAAGAGTTTTCCACTATCGAACTCGAGTCGAATAAATTTTGACATATGACAGACGATGGGGTTTGACGAGTTGTCCATGACCTCCGTCCTGTAGGGATCCACGATAGTAGGACTGTATCACATGGTAACTACACCTAGAGGTTCATCTTTCTATTCTACTGGGTAGCCACTACATGCTGCTAGGTGTCACTGGTGGATGGTGGGACTCACAGGGATTATCTCGATGATCGATAAACCCTAATGAGTTGAGTTGGAATCGTTCCAACCCATTGAAAGGAGTTTTCAATGATATAGTGATAGAGATCACAATATATCTCACTACCAGTCAGAGTAGAACCTATGGGGTCACACACACTAGAAGTATTGACCGATCCGATGGTTGAAAAGTGATTATGAATCACAAGTAATCAATTCGATTGATATTCAGTTGAAGAAGGAACAAAGGAAATTAATTAATTGGACTTGAAACAAGAGTCCTACTTCGAGTAGGATTCCTAGAGTCCTAATTGGATTAGGACTGAAAATCCTAGTTGGAGTAGGACTAGGATTCCTACTTGGAATAGGATTCCTGCAATCCTAATGAGATTAGGAGTTTTGAATCAAAATTGGATTCCTACTTGGAGTAGGATTCCTAGAGTCCTAATCGGATTAGGACTTCGAATTCAAATAGAGTCCTAATTGGATTAGGACTAAAATTATATATGTCCTAATTTGGATTAGGGTTTCTTAAGTCACAATTAATTATTAATCTAATGAATCAATAAGACTCCTAATTGGATTAGGATTGAAGAGTTCAATTGAGTCAAAATTGATTTAAGTTCTAATTGGATTAGGACTTACCTAGATTGGATCCAAATTGGTTCACCCTTGGGCTAAGCCTAATTGGATTAGGGCTTGACCACATTAGGGCATTCCAATCCCTACCTAATATGGATTAGGATTTACCATGAGGAAGGAGATAAGCCCCTCCCCTTTCCACGTGGAGAAGGGAGAAGAGACGGCGCCCCCTCTTAGGAAAGACATCAAGAACTCCTAAATGTTAGGAGCTCCACATGTCTATAAAAAGGGACTTGTGGGCGGCACCTAGGGCATAGAAGAAGTCCTCTTCCTCCTTGCCGTACGCCTCCCTCTCCTCTCCTCTTGGTTCAGCCGCAAGCAAGGAAGTTAAAAGCCAAAGGTGTTGGCGGCATCCTCTTCCTCCCTTCTTCCTTCCAACGCAGGAAAAGGAAGAAGGCTGCGTGGGGATTCTTCTTCTTCCTCTTCTTCATCCTTCTTCTTCCTCCTCTCAAGCACAATCAAGGGTTGATTGAAAGAGAGGAAATCAGCCATCAAAAGAAGTCTTTGCAAGGGAGCTAGCACCCCGGAAAGACAAGAGAGCTTTGATCGGATCACTGCTTCGTGTGGATACCCGTAGAGGCCGGACACTTGAACGGCTTCAAGCAAACCTTCATCCTAGACCACGAACTTCAGTTTGCGGTGATCATCTACCCACACAAGGTGAAGATCTGATCTTTCTAAAGGTTTAAAAAATTTTAATTCTTATCTAACTACGAACGATTCATGAAACGACGTTCATGCGATGAACGTCGATCCCGCTTATGCCCCTTCCGCTGCCATCTGATTTTTTTTTTGAAATATCAGCGGCATGGGCGGGTTCCCAATAGTGGTATCAGAGCCTAGGCTTCGTAGATTAAGGTAAGAATTAATTATCTAAAGGCTTATTAGATCTGAAAATTGAATGATCATGCATGCTGAAAATTTCTGCATGCAGATTTTTCAGGGGTGCTGATTTTTGCATGCTGATTTTTATGTGATAAAATGATGATTCTAATTGCGTTGTTAATGAGATTACAAAGTTTAGAATCATGATTAGCATGATCAGCAACCTATGTCATGATATAATCAGTTAGTTTTCAGATCTGAAAATTATAATTGTTGCATATGGTGATGATCATAGGATTCAAACCCTTTTGGTATCAAATGTAATGACCTGTGATGTGATCTGCAATATCATGTAATTTTTCAGATGCTTGCATGCATCTTATTTAATGTTTTGAGAGGCCTGCGTGCCTCCTAAAAGGAGATGTAATTTATTTTTATTTTTATTTTACAATCTGGTTGTATTTGTGTGATGTGATGTACGTCAACGATCAAATTGAAGACTAGGCATGAGATGAACAGGTGATCTAAGCGGTTGATGGCGATTGGATCAAGAGTTGATCAAGGATCGGATCAAGGAGGCTTGGAACCAATTCAAGAGTTGAAGACCAGTTGATCAATTGACGTGCATGTGCTTGTAATATGACCTAACTGGAATCCATGATCATCACCTATTTAAAGTTTAGCTTTAATTATTGCTGCGATTATAACTGCCTGCAATGTGCCGTTTGCATGTGATGTGAATATGAGTCGGGTAGATAGGTTTACATGTGATGTAGCAAACCCAATTGAGACCTAAATCAAAACCTCCTCAATCAAGTCGAGAGTGAACCGACATGAGCAAGTCATATTAGATTAATTGATCTAATTGGTATCTAGGAAAGCATGAAAGGTGGTTACTTAATTAGGACCTTACTCTCTGAGTAAGGGGAGCCTCCCACTTGCTTACCTGGCCAATTGTTCGATTACCTCTTATGAAGAGCTCAAGTTACAAACACTAAGACCTGATTAACCAATATTAAGTCAATAGGTCTTCCACTGTAGTAGAGCTGCTAAGGCCTTTCTGATGTTGATTTGTCTCGGCTGGACACAGTGGTCAAGTTGCATCAGGGGGCTGGACCTCTCTATAGACATGAGATGTTGTAGGGTAAAGGTGGGGTTGGGCACCAATAACTGTTAGGTGAGGACCCAATGACGACTTTATTCCTACGGTTATACGGTGGGTCTGACTTAACTAAGAAATGGGACCAATAACTGTTAGGTGAGGTTTTCATGGCTTAGAGACCAAGTTACACTGCAACATGCTTGAGAAGCATTGTACAAGAGTTGTACATTCATCAATCTATGTGTCACCAATAACTGTTAGGTGAGGTGGCATGTAAATTGGTAGGACCGCAGTACCCACTAGAAACCCTAGTCGTGTGGAATTTCCGTTTCCCTACCAGGGGAGTGTGAGGGATTCGAGAAAATAGTGGGAGTTACATTTGTTCTAAAAGACCTTAGAACAGATTAGGATCAAGTACAAAAGTCTAACTAGAATCTTTACTCTCTGCAGATACAATGTCAGCTTCAAACCCTTTGACCTGTATTCTTGAGACCAACCGACTGACCGGAACCAATTACAAAGACTGGCTTAGAAACCTCAAAATTGTTTTGGACTGTGAGAAAATAGGCTACATACTCGATTCAGATATCCCCATACTACCAACACGTCCTACTGATGTTCAGCGTGAGATGCATAAAAAGTGGTTGGATGATGACATTAGAGTAAAATGCTATATGATGGCATCCATGTCAAATGAACTCCAATGCCAGCATGAAAATATGAAGACTGCTAGGGACATACTGGCACACCTGCAAGAGTTGTATGGTGAGCAGAGTCGCACAGCTCGTTTTGAAGTGTCCAAGAGGCTTTTCAAAACAAAGATGCGCGAGGGGCAGTCTGTCCATGATCACGGTCTGACTATGATCAAGGATCTGGAGGAGCTTGAGAAGCTCGGTATGGACATGCACAAGGAATTACAAGTGGATTTGATCCTACAGTCACTTCCTGATTCATTTGGTCAGTTTATAGTAAACTACCACATGAATAAGATTGAATGCACTAAGACTGAACTAATAAACATGTTGGTAACTGCTGAGGGAGTCTTGAAAGGTTCAAGGGGCAATGTCCTTGCTGCTGAGTTGACTTCTGGTTCCAAGAGAAAGTCTACTTGGAAGAAAAAGAAGCCTGCTAAGAAGCAGAAGAAAGACAAGAAGCCAAAGAAGGAAGTTCAAAAGAAAAGGGCCAATGACAAAGGAAAATATTTCCACTGCAATGTCGACGGCCACTAGAAGAGAAACTGTCCTTCATACCTCGAGAGCCTGAAGAACAAAAGGGCAGATAGACCTTCAGAATGTATGTCAGATATGCTTAGGATACTTAGGGACTGTTACCTACTGCTAGCAGAAATTTGATTTCTATATTTTGTTTAGCATAGGAAGAGTTTTGTAAAACTACTGTTCTATTTATTTGATAAATAAATGGGTTTCATGTGGTTTTATGACTGACAGTCTCTATCACTTACATATAGATGTATCGGTGAATGTATCTGAGCAAATAGTGAGTGCCATAGGATCAAGAAGATCTAGAGATGAGATAAACCAAAAATATTTGTGGCACCTCAGACTTGGCCATATTGGAGAGGATAGGATGAACAAAATGGATAAAGATGGGCTTCTCGGCTCATTGACTTCTGAGTCATATCCAGTTTGCGAGTTCTGTCTTCAAGAAAAAATGGCTAGACTGCTCTTTGTAGGACATGGGGAGAGGACCACTGAAATACTTACCCTAGTACATACAGATGTATGTGGCCCATTTGATGTACTAGCCAGGGGACGTTATTCTTACTTCATTACCTTTACCGATGATTATTCATGGTATGGGTATGTGTATCTTATGAGACACAAGTCTGAATTTTTTGAAAAGTTCAAAGAGTTCAGAAATGAAGTAGAAAAACAAACTGGAAAACCCCTTAAGGCTCTTCGATCAGATCGAGGAGAATACCTTAGTGGAGAATTCCGGGACTATCTCAAGAAAAATGGCATAGTCTCACAGTGGACACCTCCGGGTACACCTCAACTCAACGGAGTGTCAGAGAGGAGGAATCAGACCCTATTGGATATGGTCAGGTCCATGATGAGCTTCACTGATTTACCTATGTTTCTTTGGGGAGATGCCTTACTTACCACAGTATATCTACTGAATAGAGTTCCCTCTAAATCCGTTCCTACCACACTGTATGAGATATGGCATGGTAAGAAACCAAGTCTTGGTCATCTCAAGATTTGGGAATGTCCGGCCCACGTCAAGAGACTACAGGCAGACAAGTTAGAGGCTAGGACCATAAGTGCTCGTTTTATAGGATATCCTAAAGAGTCATTAGGATACAATTTTTACATCTCAGAGGATCACAATGTGTTTGTGAGCCGTCATGCCATCTTCTTGGAAAATCAGTTTATCCTTGATAGAGGCAGTGGGAGGAAAATTGAGCTTGAAGAGAAAGTCTCTGAAAAGCAACGAGTCATGGATCCTATTGAACCCATTTATACAGAGCCAGTACACGATGTCCCTCGACCACCTCGTAGATCTAGTAGGGTCTCCCATCCTCCCGATAGATACTTAGGTATAATAGAAGAGGATACCGAGGAAATGTTCCTAGTGGGAGATAGGGATCACATACAGGATCCCAAAACCTACAACGAGGCGATATCTGATATCGATTCCGAGAAATGGTTGGAAGCTATGAAGTCAGAGTTAGACTCCATGCATTCCAACTAAGTCTGGACCTTAGTAGACCCACCAGAAGGTATTGTACCTATTGGATGCAAATGGATCAACAAAAGGAAGATAGGTTCGGATGGAGAGGTAGAGACCTATAAGGCAAGGCTTGTGGCGAAAGGGTATAGTCAGCGCAAAGGCATTGACTATCAGGAGACCTTTTCACCTGTAGCCATGCTAAAATCCATCCGAACATTGCTTGCCATTGCAGCATTTCATGATTATGAAATCTGGCAGATGGATGTGAAAACTGCTTTCCTGAATGGATATCTTGATGAAGATATCTATATGGAACAGCCTTTGGGTTTCACTTCCAGTGATGGAGATCACAAGGTCTGCAAGCTGCAAAGGTCCATCTATGGACTAAAGCAAGCATCTCGGAGTTAGAACACTCGTTTCGATGACGCAATCAAAACGTTTGATTTCATCAAAAACGAAGAGGAACTGTGTGTTTACAAAAAGGTTAGTGGGAGCGCTGTCGTATTTCTCATACTGTACGTGGACGACATCCTACTGATAGGGAATGATATTTCCATGCTAACCTCGGTCAAGGTCTGGTTGTCAAAAGAATTCTCCATGAAAGACCTTGGAGAAGCATCCTATATTTTGGGAATAAAGGTCTATAGAGATAGATCTAAAAGGATGCTTGGCCTTTCACAGAAGATGTACATAGAGGAGGTGTTGAAGAGGTTCAGCATGGAAAACTCTAAAAGGGGTCTCTTACCCCTAAGGCATGGAATTAATCTCTCCAAGAAGATGTGCCCCAACACATCTGAAGAGATTCAACGCATGAGCAAGATTCCCTATGCATCAGCAATAGGGAGCCTCATGTATGCCATGCTGTGTACACGACCTGATATAGCTCTTGCTGTGAGTGTCACAAGCAGATATCAGTCGGATCCAGGCAAGAAGCACTGGATAGCTGTGAAGAACAGTCTTAAGTACTTGAGAAGAACTAAGGACATGTTCTTGGTCTTTGGGAGAAGATCAAAGTTGAAGGTAGAAGGATGCACACATATTGATGATAGAAAGTCTACATCAAGATATGTGCAATGGTGGTTCAGTAAGTTGGAAGAGTTCCAAACAACCAATCATTATAGATTCTACCTTAGAAGCTGAATGTTAAGCCGTATCTAAGGGTGCAGTGGAAACCTTCTAATTAAAAGTTCATTCTAGAGTTAGGTGTAATGTCATTAGATGCCATAACACTTTACTGCGATAACATTGGCACCATAGCACTAGCTATGGAGCCAAGGTCTCATCAGAAGTCCAAGCACATAGAGCGGCGCTTCCATCTCATACACGACTATGTTGAGAAGAAATATGTAGAGGTGCAGAGAGTAGACTCCGCGGATAACATGGCAGACCCGTTCACTAAGCAGCTAAGTCAGCAAAAGACTAAAGCCCACCTTGAGAAGATGGGGCTTAGATATATGACTGATTGGCTTTAGTGCAAGTGAGAGATTGTTAGATGTATGCCCTAGAAGCCAATCTGGCTGACACATTGTTAATTCTAGGGACATAATTTTGTACTTGACTATTTATTATTGAATAAATAAAAGACATCTTTTCATTCATATTAATTATGTGTCTATGAATCGTCCAAGAAATTAATAAGATGATAATGCATATTCTCAAGAGTTGAGAATTTGAGCCATGTATCATTGGTGATTAATTTCTAAATGCTCCTGATCAATGGATCATCACAAGGACGGTGATCGATCCGATCAGTGCACAGATCACTTTCCTTCTGGATGGACGAGACTTGAGTCCACAGTGTAGGGACACTGAAGTGATAGTGCAGGTGCTTGTTAGAGAACAAGGGTACTGAGCGTGACCAAGACAAGAAGTCACTTGGATGTCTATCCACTCATCAGTGACTTGCTTGATGTTGCAGTAGTGTGACTGGTCCTTTGACCTGCGGTGCTTCGGCTACTCACAGTGAGGTTATTGTAGTTTGACTGCACACATACATGGTCTCTAGCCATATGGGTCCATGCAGTGTAGATTGGCTGCAGTAGGTTTACTGTAGGAGTAGGGTATGCACCTACAAGGAATCTATCGACCTTGATAGAAGAGGAGTGATCCTATGTGATTTGTTAGACTGAGTTCTAAGACCTTGGCCAGGGCAGTAATATAAAGTGGAGAAAGAGTTTTCCACTATCGAACTCGAGTCGAATAAATTTTGACATATGACAGACGATGGGGTTTGACGAGTTGTCCATGACCTCCGTCCTGTAGGGATCCACGATAGTAGGACTGTATCACATGGTAACTGCACCTAGAGGTTCATCTTTCTATTCTACTGGGTAGCCACTACATGCTGCTAGGTGTCACTGGTGGATGGTGGGACTCACAGGGATTTTCTCGATGATCGATAAACCCTAATGAGTTGAGTTGGAATCGTTCCAACCCATTGAAAGGAGTTCTCAATGATATAGTGATAGAGATCACAATATATCTCACTACCAGTCAGAGTAGAACCTATGGGGTCACACACACTAGAAGTATTGACCGATCCGATGGTTGAAAAGTGATTATGAATCACAAGTAATCAATTCGATTGATATTCAGTTGAAGAAGGAACAAAGGGAATTAATTAATTGGACTTGAAATAAGAGTCCTACTTCGAGTAGGATTCCTAGAGTCCTAATTGGATTAGGACTGGGAATCCTAGTTGGAGTAGGACTGGGATTCCTACTTGGAATAGGATTCCTGCAATCCTAATGAGATTAGGAGTTTTGAATCAAAATTGGATTCCTACTTGGAGTAGGATTCCTAGAGTCCTAATCGGATTAGGACTTCGGATTCAAATAGAGTCCTAATTGGATTAGGACTAAAATTATATATGTCCTAATTTAGATTAGGGTTTCTTAAGTCATAATTAATTATTAATCTAATGAATCAATAAGACTCCTAATTGGATTAGGATTGAAGAGTTCAATTGAGTCAAAATTGATTTAAGTTCTAATTGGTTTAGGACTTACCTAGATTGGATCCAAATTGGTTCACCCTTGGGCTAAGCCTAATTGGATTAGGGCTTGACCACATTAGGGCATTCCAATCCCTACCTAATATGGATTAGGGTTTACCATGAGGAAGGGGATAAGCCCCTCCCCTTTCCACGTGGAGAAGGGAGAAGAGACGGCGCCCCCTCTTAGGAAAGACATCAAGAACTCCTAAATGTTAGGAGCTCCACATGTCTATAAAAAGGGACTTGTGGGCGGCACCTAGGGCATAGAAGAAGTCCTCTTCCTCCTTGCCATACGCCTCCCTCTCCTCTCCTCTTGGTTCAGCTGCAAGCAAGGAAGATAAAAGCCAAAGGTGTTGGCGGCATCCTCTTCCTCCCTTCTTCCTTCCAACGCAGGAAAAGGAAGAAGGCTGCGTGAGGATTCTTCTTCTTCCTCTTCTACATCCTTCTTCTTCCTCCTCTCAAGCACAATCAAGGGTTGATTGAAAGAGAGGAAATCAGCCATTAAAAGAAGTCTTTGCAAGGGAGCTAGCACCCTGGAAAGACAAGAGAGCTTTGATCGGATCACTGCTTCATGTGGATACCCGTAGAGGCCGGATACTTGAACGGCTTCAAGCAAACCTTCATCCTAGACTACGAACTTCAGTTTGCGGTGATCATCTACCCGCACAAGGTGAAGATCTAATCTTCCTAAAGGTTTAAAAAGTTTTAATTCTTATCTAACTACGAACGATTCATGAAACGACGTTCATGCGATGAACGTCGATCCCGCTTATGTCCCTTCCGCTGCCATCTGATTTTTTTTTTGAAATATCAGCGGCATGGGCGGGTTCCCAACACAAGACACCCCTGCAATCAAGATCAAGAAAGAGCTTTAGGTACCCAAACTATGTTGGGTCCTTTAGGGTTAGTACTTGATGTTCCTTTTGGAACACAAACTTTCTTGAATTTAATCTTATGATTATTACTTAATTTGTTTTGACTGGACTTTCTATAGTTACATTCATATGCTTTATGTCCTAATTTATTGCAGCAATGACAAGTAATATTTTTATTTTTAGCTTTTACAAAAATGTTCTTTAAGAATTTTTGTTTCCTATTTGTTTTATATCCTAATCCAGCCTTATCATATACAGCTTTTTGACTATCAAGAATCATATTTAATTTGGTAGAACTAAGTGTAAACTTATCTACTAAGAATTTATATTTTTCAGCATCTTCTTTTAACTTGATATTTTCAGCAATTAGATTCTTGGTTTCATTTGTAAGTTTCCTACTTAATGTCTCATAGTTATGAGATAGTTTTAACTTATCTTTGATAAGAGATTGATTTTCTTCTTTTAGAACTTTATTTTTATTGATAAGTTTCTTATGTTCTTCCATGAGTTCTAAGAATGCATCATGTAATTCATCAACAGTAAAATCACATTCAAGTTTAGAATCTACCTCATCGTCATTGGCCATATGACACATTTGGGCCGTCTCTTGATGATCTTCCTCTTCCGAACTTGACTCCTCACTTTCACTCCATTCAGCCATGAAGTTCTTCTTTTTCAGTTTTCTTGCCATCCATTTCAAATTTGGGCAATTATATCTTATAATGCCCGGGTTTGTTACACTCATAGCAAATAGGAGTTTTTTTTTCCTTTTCTTTGTCCTTACCCTTTTTTTTGCTTGAGCTACCTTTGAGGAAGGGTTTCTTTTTATATAATCTGTTCTTACCTCTCATAAATTTTCTGAATTTTCTTCCAAGCATAGCCATCCCTTCTTCATCAAATTCATCATCATCATCTGAATCTTCCGATTCAGTTTGTTGTTTAGGGGTGGTAGTCTTTAGGGCAATGGGCTTTCTTCTCTTGGCCTCATCTTCCGAATTTTGCTTCATTGTCAACTCATGGGTCATGAGTGATCCTAGAAGTTTCTCTAATTGCAGTGTGTTGAGGTCCTTAGCTTCCTGAATTGCGGTTACCTTGGCCTCCCAAATTCTTGGTAGAGACCTGAGAATTTTTCGCACCAATTCAGAGTTAGTGTAAGACTTTCCTAAACTCTTAAGCCCATTTATAATTTCAGTAAAACGAGTAAACATATCAGTTATGGACTCAGTAGATTCCATTTTAAACAATTCATACTTGTGTACTAATATGTTTATTTTTGACTCCTTAACTTGATTGGTCCCTTCATGAGTGACCTCAAGTTTGTCTCAAATTTCTTTAGCAGAGATGCAAGTAGATATTCTATTAAATTCACTTATATCTAATGAGCAATAAAGTACATTTATAGCTTTTGCATTCAACTGTGCCAATCTTCTATCACTTTTATTCCAATCTATTTCTGGTTTGGTTATAATAGTGCCCTCTATATTAAGTGTGGGTATGTGAGGCCCTCTAGTAATGATGTACCATAATTCATAGTCTAAAGCTTGAATGAATATCCTCATCCTAGCTTTCCAATATGTGTAGTTTGTGCCATTAAATAGAGGTGGCTGTTTGTGGATTGCCCCTCACTCATAGAACATCCCACTTGGGTTGTCATGATCTTTAACTCTTAATTGTGAGATCAATGAGTACTATTGGAGCACCTTGCTCTGATACCACTTGTTGCCCAAGGTGACAAGCCAAGAGGGGGGGGGGTGAATTGGTTTCTTTTAATTTTAACTATCTTACTTGTGTTAAATGATGAGTTAGTGAACTTAAACAAATCACAATGCAAACAACAAGAAGTATAGCGGTTCGGTGCTCTCCTTAGCACCTACGTCCACTCCCCAAGCGACCCCTTGAGAATTCACTATAATCCTGCGGATTATAGTTGGATTGTTTTTCGGGCTCACAATCCAAAAACCTTTACACTTTGGTTTTTCGGGTTCACCAAAAATCTATGTTGGTTTTACGGGCTCACCAATGAACCTATGTTGGTTTTACGGGCTCACCAACGAACCTATGTTGGTTTTACGGGCTCACCAACGAACCTTTACAATTGGTTTTCTGGGTTCACCAATCAACCGATTCCGTTGGTTTTGCGGGCTAACCAACCAACCTTTACAAGTAGTTTAATAAACAAAGAAAGAAGATTTAAACTCCTAGATGAGCAAATATAACAATATAATCTACAAAGAAGAGTTTAGAGAATAGTTATCGCTTGATATGACTTCTCTTTTCTTTGTCAAGGATGCTTCACTCTTCACGGGTGGATGGAGCTCTTAATGACTCTTTGAATCTGCTCAACCACTTTCTTTTGACTCTTGAATAAAGCACTTGGATGAAGAAGATTAGGGCACTTTGTCTTTCTTGTGTACTCTTTGATATTTTGCAAAAGACTGTTCTCTCTGATGAATAGTGCCACTTTAAATAGTTTTCTTCATCCATTGGACAAGCCACAATGGTTAGAATTCAAAAACTAGCCGTTACTCACTGTTGGAAGGACAAAAAGTACTTCTGCAGAACTAGCCGTTATGCTTCTGCCCGTGTTTGGGTCGGCTCAACCTGTCCTTGGGTCGACCCAACTTTTACTTGGGTCGACTCAAACTTTCCTTGGGTCGACCCTCTCAGAGCCACAGAAACTTGCAATTCAGCCTTCCTTCACTTGGGTCGACCCAACATTTCTTTGGGTCGACTCAACTTCTTCTTGGGTCGACCCTCTCAGGGTTTCCAGAGAATCTTTTCTGTCATCTGTTCTGTCTTTCCTTTGGGTCGACCCACTCAGGGTTTGGGTCGACTCAAGCTTGGGTCGACTCAACTTTATCTTGGGTCGACCCTCTCAGTATTTCCAGAGAACCATTTTCTGAGTTGTTGAGAAGCTTGATGTTTGGGTCGACTCATGCTTTCCTTGGGTCGACCCAACTTACTGTTCATCTGTGCCATTTTTGTAGAAGTGTGCCAAATTCTTTCTTGATGTGCCGGGGTCGACCCAATCAACCTTGGAGTCGACTCAATCCACACTTTGCTGCAATTCAAGGTTAGATTCATCCATATAAACAATGAAATGCATCTTTATATAATTATACGAATATACTGAGAGTAACAGACTTACAAATGAAGTATCGAATTAACTTATAACATACTCTCGATTATTGCTTGTTAATCATCAAAATAACACTATCATCCTCACAACGAGCTGTGTTTAATAGAGCTAGTTTAGGATATAAACCTAAGAATAAGCAAAAGCTCCTTAGTAACTTTTTTGTGAAAGCAGGGAAAAGTAAAATTAAGAATATAACCTGTTTTGCTGTGGAAAAGTAGGATATAAAGCTAATGTATGTGACCATAGAAAAATGGGAGCTGGAAGAAAAATTAAAAAGGGGTGGGTTCCAAAAGGAACCAACTTTACTAACCTTGAAGGACCCAAGAAAACTTGGGTACCTAAAATTGTATGATCTCTTTGTGTAGGAGTGTCTTGCAGCCAAAGTCGACAAAAACTGTTGGTACTTGGATAGTGGCTGCTCAAGACACATGACGGGTGACAAGGAGCAATTCTTCACCCTAGAGCCAAAAAAGGGAGGTGCTGTGACATTTGGAGACAATAACCAAGGTCACATCGTTGGTATAGGTAAAGTACAAATCACCTCCTCAACTTTTGTTGATAATGTACGATTTGTAGATGGTCTTAAGCATAATTTACTTAGCATAAGTCAATTATGTGATAGGGATTTTGATGTTCTGTTTAATCCAACCCTATGCATCATAACCAACTCAATTGACAATAGCTTAGTATTCAAAGGAATAAGACGTGGAAATGTGTACATAGTAGATCTTGAAGATCTTGCCAAAAATAACCATTGCTTAGTAGCTAGTGATACTAAGGTTAATGATGCAAGTTGGTTATGGCACCGTAAGTTAGGTCATACAAGTATGGATACAATATCAAAACTGGTTAAAAGAGATTCTGTAATAGGTTTGCCAAAACTAAAATTTGAGAAAAATAAAATTTGTGAAGCATATCAATATGGCAAACAATCTAGGAGCTCTTTTAAATCCATAAACTGTGTCACTACTACTAGACCCCTTGAACTACTACACATGGATCTATTTGGACCAACTAGAACCTCAAGTCTTGGTGGAAACAAGTATGGCCTTGTCATTGTAGATGATTTTTCTAGATACACATGGGTCATGTTCTTAGCTCATAAAGATGAAGCATTTTCAGTATTTAAGAAATTTCATAAGGAAGTTACTAATTCAAGAAATGCTTCAGTTATAGCTATTAGGAGTGATCATGGAACGAAATTTGAAAATCATCTATTTGACAAATTTTGTAGTAAAAAGGGGATAACTCATAATTTCTCTGCACCTAGGACACCACAACAAAATGGAGTTGTAGAAAGAAAGAATAAAACTCTAGAGAAAATGGCTAGAACCATGTTGTATGAAAGTAACCTCCCTAAGTACTTTTGGGGAGAAGCCATTAATACATCATGTCATATACTAAATAGAGTTTTATTGAGATCCATTATAAAGAAAACACCTCATGAACTTTGGAGAAATAGAAAGCCCAAAGTAAACTATTTTCATGTTTTTGGATTTAGGTGTTTCACTCATAATAATGGCAAGGATAACTTAGGTAAATTTGATTCTAAATCTGATGAAGGTATCTTTTTGGGATATTCTACATCAAGTAAAGCTTATAGAGTATTTAACAAAAGAACCCTTGTTATTGAAGAGTCTATACATGTTGTTTTTGATGATACTAATGATATCTCTTCTAGCAAGAAAGTAGCTCTTGATGATGATACAGAAATTCTTGAAGAAAAGATTGATAAGATGACATTACAAGAAGATGAACCAAAGCTAATTGGAGAAGCATCAACAATTCAAGAGGTAATTGTTGATCATGGACTGACTAAAGCTTGGAGGTATGCTCATGGTCATCCTAAGGAATTAATTTTAGATGATCCTTCTCAACCTGTTAGAACTAGAGCATCTCTTAGGAACTTAAATAATCATCTAGCATTTGTCTCACACTTTGAACCTAAAAATATAGAAGAAGCTGAAAATGATGCAAATTGGATAAATGCAATGCAAGAAGAGCTAAACTGTTGACCCCCTAATGGATTTTGATGAATACAAAACACTAGAGTATAATTCCATTTATCTTAACAATTTAATTGAGGATTTCATGTATTTTATTAGGAATATTGTTAAGAAATGTCTAGGCAAGTTCCCATGATTTTTAAGGACTTATTAAAGAATTTTTGAGATGAAAGAAAAAGTTCAGGGACAGCCGAGACGTCTCCGGATTGTCTCAGAGACGTCTCTGGCACAAACAGGAAGAACTGGCACGTCTGGAGACGTCCCTGGCACCTGCCGAGTCGTCCCCGCGATAGCGGAGTCGACTCTCTCAGTAGCGGAGTCGACTCTCTCAGTGGCGGCAGAAAGGCAGTTTTCAAGAGATATGCGCGAGACGTCCCCACCGTACGCGGAGTCGTCCCCGCAAGTAAAAAGCAGACTTTCCGAGTCGTCCCCAAGATAGCGGAGACGGCTCTCTCAGGGTTTTCCAAAGAATGACTTTTTCGGTGATAAGGCAGCGGAGACGTCCCCTGAAAGAGCGGAGTCGACTCTCTCAGGGAATTTCAGAAGACATGTTTTTCTGAGATAAAGAAGCGGAGTCGTCCCCGAGGCAGCGGAGTCGTCCTCATTCAAAAAGTGCAAACAAGCCGAGACATCCCCGTAAAGTGCAGAGACGACCCTCTCAGCAAATCAGAAAGGCAAGGATTCAAACGGTACAATTCCAGAGTCGTCCCCGTAAAGAGCCGAGTCGTCCCCAGACAACGTAAAAAGTAAAATCTTGTAGCCGAGACGTCTCTCGTTGAAGCAGAGACGTCCCCGGAGCGCCTGGGACGCGACTGACAGCTTTTACAGGTTTGGTTTGAATTTCAAATCTCTTTTACTTTATCTCTAACGGCTATATTTGCTTTTTGAGCTATAAAAGGGAGCTCTTAAGTGCTTCTCAATAACTTTTTACCAACCCAAAGCAAAATCATTCAAGAGAGAAGAAAGAAAAAGAGGTTCAAGGGAGTTAGTGCATTCAAGTGAAGAAATCAAGTGCTTTCAAGCTTCCCAAGTGATTTCAAGCTCAACTACTCTCTTCCGCCCAGGATTCAAAGCTCACACTCAAACCTACGCAATCCACATCGGAAGAATCACCATTTCCCACGCTTCCAACGGCAAAAGGATTCTTCCGGGTTCTATTGTTTATCATTGTCATATTTGCTTATTTAGAGCTTTCTAATTGTTTGTAAAACTCTTTCAATATTGTGCTTGTTCCAGTCAAGGGACTTGGAACAAGGAAAAGGCGTCCCAAGCCTAGGTTAAATTGGGGGTTTTAGGGTTCGTTGTTAGCCCGGTGTAAAACAACGAGTTGGGTAGTGCACTCGCAAAACTACCGGACTGTAATCTTGGATTATAGTGGAAATTCCCAAAGGTGCTTTGGGGAGTGGATGTAGGAGCAGTGGAAGCTCCGAACCACTATAAAACCTTGTGTTTGCGATTGACTCTTCTCATCCCTCTATCTTTACTTTAGTTCATATATTTGCGTGTTTTACTCTTAATTAGGCAAAAAGTTTTAAAACACCCAATTCACCCCCCTCTTGGGTGACCATCTCTGGGCAACAAGTGGTATCAGAGCGGGTGCTCTGTATAATTCTTGAAGACCTAACCGTCTTAGCTAAAGATCTAGATGGGAACACCCTTTAACAATGTTCCTGCTGAGGGGCAGGCAACCAATAGACCTCCACTCTTCAATGGGACAAATTATACCTATTGGAAGACTAGAATGAAGATTTTCATTCAAGCACAAAACTATGCCTTGTGGAGGGTTATACTTAAGGGACCACAAGAACCATCACACATGGTTAATGGCATTCAAGTTCCCAAACCTGAGGAGGAGTGGGATGAGAATGATGATAGGATGGCTCAACTCAACTCTAGAGTCATGAACTCATTATTTTGTTCTCTAGATGTAAATGAGTTCAATAGAGTCTCCACATGTAGTTCCGCTAAGGAAATATGGGATAGGCTTGAAGTTACCCACGAGGGTACAAATCAAGTCAAAGAGTCTAAAGTGAACATTCTAGTTCACAAGTATGAGTTGTTTAAGATGGAACCCAATGAAACCATCACATGCATGTTTACATGCTTTACCGATATAATTAATGGTCTAAAGAGTTTGGGTAAATCTTATACTAACCCGGAACTTGTAAGTAAAATTCTTAGGTCTTTGCCGAAAGCATGGGAAGCAAAGGTCACGGTGATCGTAGAAGCCAAAGACCTCAACACTTTGGGACTAGAACAACTATTGGGCTCATTGATGACGCATGAGCTCACAATGAAGCAACATGAAGAAGAGTTGCCAAAGAAGAAGACAATCGCACTCAAGGCTACTTCGAGTGTAGTTGAAGAAGAAAGTAGTGAGAGTGAAGAAGGAAGCGAAGATGAGGACTTAGGTTTGATAGTTAGGAAGTTTAAAAAATTCATGAGGAAAAAGAAACCCTTCCCAAAGAAAAAGTTTGGAGGGAGAAATGATTGGGAAAAAGAAAAAGAAAAAGAAAGAGACCCAATCATATGCTATGATTGCAAGAGACCGGGACACATTCGTTCCGAATGCCCTCAACAAAAGAAGTATTTTGGAAAGAAGAAGAAGAAGGCATTGAAGGCAACATGGGATGATAGTGACACATCATCCTCCGAGGAAGAGAAGGAAGAGACCGCCAATTTGTGCTTCATGGCGTTCGAAGACGACGAGGTATGTCAAAACCCAACTATAAATTTTACTTTAGAAGAATTATATGAAGCTTTTCAAGAACTTATGGGTGATTGTAGTATGTTAGGAGCAAAGAATAAAGAATTAAAAATCTCCAATCAAAAACTGAAGGAAGATATTGAAAACCTATTAATTGAAAAGGAGAGCGTTAAAAATATTAACACTACTAACCTAGAAATCAAAAATTCAAAACTTAGCATTGAAAATGAAAAGGCAAAAACACTAATTAAGGAACTAAATCTAAAAGTAAAATTCCTATTCGATAATAATACCTCACTTGCACAAAATGTTGAATCTCTTAAAAAAGATAAGGAAGAACTAGTTAAAGAAAATTTGAACCTTAAGAATGAGGTACATAAGTACAAACCAATTGTTAAAAAATTCACACAAAGCTCTGAAAAATTAAATCTTATTCTTTCAAATCAAAGAGCTGTTTTTAATAAAGCCGGATTAGGATATAAAACTAACAAGCAACAAAAGTATCTAAAGAATTTTTTTGTAAAAGCAAAGGATATAAAAACTGAAAAACCTACATGCTTTCATTGTGGAAAGAATGGACATAAAGCCTACTCTTGTATTCAAAGAAAGATCCAAACTAACAAGAGTATATTTGTAAAAGCTAAAAACATAACTAAAGTATGGGTGCCTAAGGAAACCAACTACACTAACCACGAAGGACCCAAGAAAACTTGGGTACCTAAGAGCTTCACATGATCATTTTGCAGGTATGCCTTGCAGCCGGGAATAAAAAGAGAATGTGGTATCTTGATAGTGGTTGCTCAAGGCATATGACCGGTGACAAGAGTCTCTTCGTCACCTTGGAATCAAAAGAAGGAGGAGTAGTCACATTTGGAGACAATGCTAAAGGCCGAATCATTGGTGTTGGTAAAATCTCCATATCACCCTCCTCATTTATTGATAATGTATTGTTAGTTAATGGACTAAAACATAATTTATTAAGTATAAGTCAATTTTATGACAAGGGCTTTAAAGTGTCATTTGAATCATCACTATGCATAATTAGTAGTCCAATTGACAATGAGATCATACTCACAGGACATAGGCATGGAAATGTTTACATGGTAGATCTTGATGATCTCACCATGAAGGATGGCCAATGTCTTGTAGCCATGAATCCCAAAGTCAATGAGACTAGTTGGTTATGGCATCGTAGGTTAGGGCATGCTAGCATGGATTTAATCTCTAAATTAATTACAAAGGATCTAGTCAAAGGACTACCAAAAATAGACTTTGAAAAGAATAAAATTTGTGCTGCATGTCAATTAGGGAAACAAACAAGAAGTTCTTTCAAGTCTAAGAACATAGTCTCAACATCAAAACCCTTAGAACTAATTCACATGGATTTGTTTGGACCCACTAGAACTGCTAGTCTAAGGGGTAAGAAATTTGGTCTTGTAATTGTTGATGATTTCTCACGTTTTACATGGGTTTCATTTCTTGCACACAAAGATGAGTCCTTTTCCGCTTTTATCAAGTTTCATAATAGGGTTTCGAATGAACTCAATCTTAAACTAAAAGCAATTAGGAGTGATCATGGTACCGAGTTTGAAAATCAGTATTTTGAAAAATTCTGTGAAGAAAATGGTATCAATCACAATTTCTCGGCACCTAGGACACCCCAACAAAATGGGGTGGTAGAAAGGAAGAATCGCACACTAGCAGATATGGCTCGTACCATGTTGTGCGAATCGGATCTACCAAAGTATTTTTGGGCTGAAGCAATAAATACTTCATGTCATATTTTAAATCGTGCTTTAGTTAGATCCATCTTAAAGAAAACACCTTATGAGTTGATAAAAAGTAAGAAACCAAATATAAGTTATTTTCATGTTTTCGGTTGTCGATGCTTTATTTTAAATAAATTTAGTGCTAAATCAGATGAGGGGATCTTTCTAGGTTATTCCTCATCTAGTAGAGCATACAGGGTCTTCAACAAGAGAACTCTCGTTGTTGAAGAATCCATTCATGTTATTTTTGATGAAGCTAATGGAGATTCTTCTAGAAAAGAAGAAGATGGTGATGCAGGTATACTTGAAGACCGAATGAAAGAATTCTCCATACAAGACAAACAACATGAGGATGAGATCAAAGAGGATACAAATCAGCAAGATGAAGAAGATCAACCTCCATCAAGAAATCAAGATCTTCCTAAGGAATGGAGGTATGCACATGGTCATCTAAAGGATCTAATCCTTGGTGATCCTTCACAAGGTATAAGAACTAGATCCTCTCTAAGAAATACTAGTAATTATCTTGCTTTCGTTTCACAAATAGAGCCTAAATCACTAGAAGAAGCTGAAAAAGATGATAATTGGATGAATGCTATGCAAGAGGAATTAAACCAATTTGAAAGAAATGAAGTTTGGACTCTAATGAAAAGACCCCCTAATGTTTCAATCATAGGCACCAAATGGGTATATAGAAATAAACTAGATGAAGATGGGATAGTAATAAGAAACAAAGCTAGGCTAGTGGCCAAAGGCTATAATCAGGAGGAAGGAATAGACTTTGATGAAACCTTTGCTCCTGTTCCTAGATTAGAGGCTATTAGATTACTTTTGGCATATGCATGCTTCATGGATTTTAAACTCTATCAAATGGATGTAAAAAGTGCCTTTTTAAATGGTTATATAATGGAGAAAGTTTATGTAGGACAACCTCCAGGTTTTGAAAATCACTTACATCCAGATTATGTGTATAAATTGCATAAAGCATTGTATGGACTTAAGCAAGCCCCTAGGGCATGGTATGAAAGATTAAGTGTTGCCCAGAGATGGTCACCCAAGAGGGGGGTGAATTGGGTGTTTTAAAAGCTTTTGACTAATTAAAAATAAAACACACGAATATATGCACTAAAGTAAAGAAGGAGGAATGAGAAAGGTCAATCGCAAACACAAGGTTTTATAGTGGTTCGGAGCTTCCACTGCTCCTACATCCACTTCCCAAATCACCTTTGGGAATTTCCACTATAATCCAAGATTACAGTACGGTAGTTTTGCGAGTTCACTACCCAACTCGTTGTTTTACACCGGGCTCACAACAAACCCCAAAACCCCCAATTTCACTTAGGCTTGGGACGCCTTTCCCTTGTTCCAAGTCCCTTGACTGGAACAAGCACCACAATGAAAGAATTTACAAAGGAAAAGTAAAGCTCTAAAAAGCAAATAAGACAATTATGAACAATAGAACCCGGAAGAATCCTTTTGCCGTTGGAAGCGTGAGAAATGTTGATTCTTCCGATGTGGACCGCGTAGGGTTGAGTGTGAGCTTTGAATCCCGAGCGTACGAGAGAGGTTGAGCTTGAAATCACTTGGGAAGCTTGAAAACACTTGATTTCTTCACTTGAATGCACTCACTCCCTTGAACTTTTCTTTCTTACTTCTCTCTTGAATGATCTAGCTTTGGGTTGGTGAAGAGTTATTGAGAAGCACTTAAGAGGTCCCTTTTATAGCCCAAAAAAGCAAATATAGCCGTTAGAGATAAAGTAAAAAGGATTTGAAATTCAAACCAAACCTGAAAAGCTGTCAGTCGCGTCCCAGGCGCTCCGGGGACATCTCCGCTTCAACGAGAGACGTCTCAGCTACAAGATTTTACTTTTTACGTTGTCTGGGGTCGACTCGGCACTTTAAGGGGACGTCTCGGCTTGTTTGTACTTTTTGAATGGGGACGAGTCCGCTGCTTTGGAGACGACTCTGCTTCTTTATCTCTGAAAAACATGTCCTCTGGAATTCCCTGAGAGAGTCGACTCCGCTCCTTCAGGGGACGTCTCGGCTTGTTTGCACTTTATGCATGGGGACGACTCCGCTGTCTCAGGGTCGACTCCGCTTCCTTATCACCGAAAAAAAAACCATTCTCTGGAAAACCCTGAGAGAGCCGTCTCCGCTATCTTGGGGACGACTCGGGAAGTCTCCTTTTTGCTTGCGGGGACGACTCCGCGTACAGTGGGGACGTCTCGCGCATATCTCTTGAAAATTGCCTTTCTGCCGCCACTGAGAGAGTCGACTCCGCTACTGAGAGAGTCGACTCCGCTAGCGCGGGGACAACTCGGCAGGTGCCGGGGACGTCTCCAAGTGTCCCAGTTCTTCCTGTTTGTGCTAGAGACATCTCTGAAACTATCCGGAGACGTCTCGGCTGTCCCTGATCTGTTTTCTTTAACTCAAAATATTCTTCAATAAATTCATAAAAATTATGGGAACTTGCCTAGACATTTCTTAACAATATTCTCAATTAATCACATGAATTCTTCAATTAAATTGTTAAGATAAATGGAATTATACTCTAGTGTTTTGTATTCATCAAAATCCATTAGGGGGTCAACAATCTCCCCCTCTTTGATGATGACAAAACACTGAGTATATGCAAAAATTTGAAGTTTAAACATATACACAGTATTTGATCAGATGTACAAGTATAATGTTTTGATTAGAGCTAGATACAGTGTGCATAATTGCATGGGATTGAACTTTATAGCTCTTAAGCAATTTTAGCATATCAACTGAATTTGAATTAAGTTAAAATAAAATATTGATGCTGAATTTGAATCAAGTCAATATTCTTCAATTTTATCTTTTCTAAATCAACTTTGGAGTATGATTATAAATTTTGCATTCCATATTCAATATCCATATTGGTTCTTTCTATATATCTACTCCCCCTTTCAATATCTCCATATTCAATATCTACTCCCCCTTTTTGTCATCAACAATGAAGGGGACAAATTATCATTAGGTGCTTGAAACTCAATTCATAGTATATTATAATTAACCACTCAAGGATATTCAAGTTATCTTTATTAAAGAGTTCAGCATTCATTTTACTCCCCCTTTGATATTCAGGTTGTGCTCCCCCTGTTTCATATGCTTTGATAAGTTGTGCCAAATTTGAATACTTAATGTATGTTATGAGATTCTTATGACACATCAAGAGGCACATTCATATTTACATATACAGAGTTGGAAATGTACACAGTGTTGCAAAAGAAATTGTATGTCATTCATATGTCATTGTAAATCTTCGAAGTCAGTACATAGTCAAAAGAAGAAATCATTACAAGTATTGATTTCTAATACAAAAAGTGTTTCAAAACAGCCTAGGATTTACAAAAAGAAGAGCCTGCAAAATGTCCCTCATCGGCGACGTTGCTCATGGGCCCTACCAGCTGTATTTTGTTCATAAACCTTACAAGCTGCATCTATGAATGCATTGATGGAATCCATGAGGGTCTTAAATTGATCTCCCTGTGACTTGTGGAAACCTGCCACAAGTGCTTCAAACTCTATGGTTGCCATTTCAATTCTTCCTCTGAGTTGGGCAACCAAGGTGCCCACGTTGCCATCTGGTTTTGTCAGCTCTTTGAGACTCTTGGAAATGCTCCTCAAGCTGTCCTTGAGCTCTATTGATCTGATGGTTTGGGTGGCACCCACACCCATTATTTCTTGTGTTGTAGCTTCAATTTGACTTCTAATATCCTTCATCTCTTGTAGAAGCCCTTCATGTGAAGCTCTGATGGGGGCCAACTCTGTAGAGATCATGGATCTCATCTCCTCCCTCATCTGCTGGCAAATGGCAGATGCTAGGGTGCGTATCTGATCTTCTGAAAGAAAGGAGGGCCCGCTAACTGGAGGAGGTGGTGGCATGGATGTGGAAGGTCCAGCTGAGCTGGAGGGTATATCAGGGATATCCAAGTGGCTAGGTGGAGGAGAGTGATGGTCAGACTCATGATGTGGGTTCTCGGGCTCTAGGATTTGGGCTTTTCTCTTTGGTACCTTCACCCACGACCCATCTATCTTATGAAATTCCATTCTTCTCATTGTGCCCTCATTATAATAGTCGGTGCTTCTCAAGGGCTTTGCAGGTTCATTTGTTGGAATGGGAACTTTGAAGTGTTTGAAAACTAAGGTAAAGATCATGCCGTAGGGTAAACTAAACCTAGAATACCTATGACATAGGGCAATGTAGTTTAGCATAAGTCTTGGGAGGTTTAGGGGTATCCCTAGTAGGATATGGTGCATTATAACTAAATCTCGCTCCGAAACAAAATCGAAGCGACCGGTTTTGGAAAATAGGACCCGGTTGACAATACTTAAAAGAAGTCTCATCTCTGCATTTAGGTCCTGGGAATTGACAACATCAAGAGGGCCGCAGTCCTCTCTTCCTAAAAGTAGATTTAGGGCTGATTCCCTTTGGGAATGTGAGGTTGGAGCCTCACCGTCCTTAGGAATTTGTAAGACAGTGGATAGGACATCTTCATTGACTTCTACTAATGTCCCCCGGACATATGCAGTGTACCCTTGGTCCCCTAAGGCCATATTGCTAAAAAGTTCTCTAACTAGGCCGGGGTAGGTCGAGGTATTTAGGGTACAAAGGTGCTCCCACCCTTGGGCTCGGAGTCTCTCTCCAATAGAGAACCCCTCATGATCTAAAAATGAGAAATCTATGTACCTCCCGGTCGTGACTGTGCGATTTGCACAGGAAATAGTCGTGGTTGGCGGAGCAACCGGAGGAGACGGCGGGGAATGTTCTTCCCTCCGTTCCTCATCGTCGGCCGCTGCCCTAGGTCGCCTTCCACGGGTCGTCCTAGCCTTCTTTGGTGCCATGGATGCTAGGGTTTGTGATGGAGAGCAAACGGAGGCTAGGGTTTGAGGTGGAGAGCAAATGGAGGCTAGAATTTTTCGTTTTGGTCGGGGATGAAGGAGAAAGCTCGGGTCGGCTCGAGCTATTTCGACCTATTTTAAAAGCCCTCATTCGGTCCCCGAGACGTCTCCGCGACTAAGGCGAGACGTCTCCCCTGGGGGGACGTCTCTGCGATTTGCCAGAGACGTCTCCGGCACGGGAAAATTTCAGACTAAATTCTATCTTCTCCCAATTTTTGTTTAATCACCCTAATCAACATGATCTCTTTTGATAAACTTAGAGTGAATTTGTTTGTGATCCTCCCCCTTAATGATACATCCTATAATAATTTGATAATAATTTTTGAATTATTAATATTGAAATGAGGAATGTTTGACCAAATTTCGAATACCTATGAAATAGGCTCTGAAAATATCTCCATGAAGAGTCCAAGGGAGGGTAACCATCCTCCGGAAAGTCAAACAGTTCGTCATTTAGCTTACATGAATTCATGTTTTCACTTATGTTTACCTTGAGGTTGATTACTAGTTTGCGCAGCAAAACAATGCAATACAAGTTCAATTCATTTGCTAGGATCATACAAGCTTAAAGCATTCCTTAAGAAGTTGAATCTTTCTTTACAAAGGGGCTTTGTAAAGATATCAGCCAATTGATTTTCAGTACATACATATTCAATCATCACATCATTTTTCAGCACATGATCCCTAATAAAGTGATGCCTAATCTCTATATGCTTTGACTTAGAGTGTTGGACAGGATTTTTTGTTAAATTAATTGCACTTGTATTATCACATTTAATTGGTATATTATCCATTTTGATACCGAAATCTTCAAGTTGTTGCTTAATCCAAAGAACTTGGGCACAACAGCTTCCAGCTGCAATGTACTCAGCCTCAGCTGTGGACAAGGCAACTGAATTTTGTTTCTTGCTAAACCAAGAAACCAAATTGGCACCCAAGAATTGACATGTGCCACTTGTGCTTTTTCTGTCGAGTTTGCACCCAGCAAAATCAGCATCGGAATAAGCAATTAAATTTATGTCAGATTGTTTAGAATACCATAAGCCTACATTAGATGTCCCTACTAGATATCTAAAAATTCTCTTAACAGCTTGCAAGTGTGATTCCTTAGGACATGCTTGGTATCTAGCACACATACAAACACTGAATAATATATCTGGTCTACTAGCAGTAAGGTAAAGTAGAGAGCCTATCTTACCTCTGTACAATTTGCAGTCTATACTTTTACCTTTTTCATCTTTGTCAAGCTTGCAACTTGAGCCCATGGGTGTGCTGATTTCCTTTGCATCCTTCATCTTGAATTTTTCCAACATTTCCTTGATGTATTTGGACTGACAGATGAAGATGCCCTCCTCTGATTGTTTTATTCGTAGCCCAAGGAAGAAGTTGAGCTCACTCATCATGCTCATTTCAAATTCTCCCTGCATAAGCTTGGCAAACTCTTGACAAAGACTGTCATTAGTAGCACCAAAAATTATATCATCCACATAAATTTGTACAAGCAATAAGTCATTTCCTTTTCTTTTAATAAAGAGGGTTTTGTCTACATTTCCTCTCTTAAATTTGTTTTCAATTAGAAAATTACTTAATCTTTCATACCATGCCCTAGGGGCTTGCTTAAGGCCATACAATGCTTTATGCAATTTATACACATAATCTGGATGTAAGTGATTTTCAAAACCTGGAGGTTGTCCTACATAAACTTCCTCCATTATATAACCATTTAAAAATGCACTTTTTACATCCATTTGATAGAGTTTAAAATCCATGAAGCATGCATATGCTAAAAGTAGTCTAATAGCCTCTAACCTAGCAACAGGAGCAAAAGTTTCATCAAAATCTATTCCTTCCTCCTGATTATATCCTTTGGCCACTAGCCTAGCTTTGTTTCTTATTACTATTCCATCTTCATCTAGTTTATTTCTATACACCCACTTGGTGCCTATGATTGAAACATTAGGGGGTCTTTTCATTAGAGTCCAAACTTCATTTCTTTCGAATTGGTTTAATTCCTCTTGCATAGCATTCATCCAATTATCATCTTTTTCAGCTTCTTCTAGTGATTTGGGCTCTATTTGTGAAACGAAAGCAAGATAATTACTAGTGTTTCTTAAAGAGGATCTAGTTCTTATACCTTGTGAAGGATCACCAAGGATTAGATCCTTTGGATGACCATGTGCATACCTCCATTCTTTGGGAAGATCTTGATTTCTTGATGGAGGTTGATCTTCTTCATCTCGCTGATTTGTATCTTCTTTGATCTCATCCTCATGTTGTTTGTCTTGAGTGGAGAGTTCCTTCATTTGGTCTTCAAGTATACCTACATCATCATCTTCTTCTTTTCTAGAAGAATCTCCATTAGTTTCATCAAAAACAACATGAATGGATTCTTCAACAACGAGAGTTCTCTTGTTGAAGACCCTGTATGCTCTACTAGATGAGGAATAACCTAAGAAGATTCCCTCATCTGATTTAGCACTAAATTTACTTAGATTGTCCTTTCCTTTGTTCAAAATAAAGCATCGACAACCGAAAACATGAAAATAACTTATATTAGGTTTCTTACTTTTTATCAACTCATAAGGTGTTTTCTTTAAGATGGATCTAACTAAAGCACGATTTAAGATATAACATGAAGTATTTATTGCTTCAGCCCAAAAATACTTTGGTAGATCCGATTCGCACAACATGGTACGAGCCATATCTGCTAGTGTGCGATTCTTCCTTTCTACCACCCCATTTTGTTGGGGTGTCCTAGGTGCCGAGAAGTTGTGATTGATACCATTTTCTTCACAAAATTTTTCAAAATACTGATTTTCAAACTCGGTACCATGATCACTCCTAATTGCTTTTAGTTTAAGATTGAGTTCATTTGAAACCCTATTATGAAACTTGATAAAAGCGGGAAAGGACTCATCTTTGTGTGCAAGAAATGAAACCCATGTAAAACGTGAAAAATCATCAACAATTACAAGACCAAATTTCTTACCCCCTAGACTAGCAGTTCTAGTGGGTCCAAACAAATCCATGTGAATTAGTTCTAAGGGTTTTGATGTTGAGACTATGTTCTTAGACTTGAAAGAACTTCTTGTTTGTTTCCCTAATTGACATGCAGCACAAATTTTATTCTTTTCAAAGTCTATTTTTGGTAGTCCTTTGACTAGATCCTTTGTAATTAATTTTGAGATTAAATCCATGCTAGCATGCCCTAACCTACGATGCCATAACCAACTAGTCTCATTGACTTTGGGATTCATGGCTACAAGACATTGGCCATCCTTCATGGTGAGATCATCAAGATCTACCATGTAAACATTTCCATGCCTATGTCCTGTGAGTATGATCTCATTATCAATTGGACTACTAATTATGCATAGTAATGATTCAAATGATACTTTAAATCCCTTGTCACAAAATTGACTTATACTTAATAAATTATGTTTTAGTCCATTAACTAACAATACATTATCAATAAATGAGGAGGGTGATATGGAGATTTTACCAACACCAATGATTTGACCTTTAGCATTGTCTCCGAATGTGACTACTCCTCCTTCTTTTGATTCCAAGGTGACGAAGAGACTCTTGTCACCGGTCATATGCCTTGAGCAACCACTATCAAGATACCACATTCTCTTTTTGTTTCCGGCTGCAAGGCATACCTGCAAAATGATCATGTGAAGCTCTTAGGTACCCAAGTTTTCTTGGGTCCTTCGTGGTTAGTGTGGTTGGTTCCCTTAGGCACCCATACTTTAGTTATGTTTTTAGCTTTCACAAATGTACTCTTGTTAGTTTGGATCTTTCTTTGAATACAAGAGTAGGCTTTATGTCCATTCTTTCCACAATGAAAGCATGTAGGTTTTTCAGTTTTTACATTTTTTGCTTTTACAAAGAAATTCTTTAGGTATTTTTGTTGTGTGTTAGTTTTATATCCTAATCCGGCTTTATTGAAAACAGCTCTTTGATTTGAAAGAATAAGATTTAATTTTTCAGAGCTTTGTGTGAATTTTTCAACAATTGGTTTGTACTTATGTACCTCATTCTTAAGATTCAAATTTTCTTTAACTAGTTCTTCCTTATCTTTTTTAAGGGATTCAACATTTTGTGCAAGTGAGGTATTATTATCGAGTAGGGATATTACTTTTAGATTTAATTCCTTAATTAGTGTTTTTGCCTTTTCATTTTCAATGCTAAGTTTTGAATTTTTGATTTCTAGGTTAGTAGTGTTAATATTTTTAACGCTCTCCTTTTCAATTAATAGGTTTTCAAAATCTTCCTTTAGTTTTTGATTGGAGGCTTTTAACTCTTTATTCTTTGCTCCTAACATACTGCAATCACCCATAAGTTCTTGAAAAGCTTCATATAATTCTTCTAAAGTAAAATTTATAGTTGGGTTTTGACATACCTCGTCGTCTTCGAACGCCATGAAGCACAAATTGGCAGTCTCTTCCTTCTCTTCCTCGGAGGATGATGTGTCACTATCATCCCATGTTGCCTTCAATGCCTTCTTCTTCTCCTTTCCAAAATACTTCTTTTGTTGAGGGCATTTGGAATGAACGTGTCCCGGTCTCTTGCAATCATAGCATATGATTGGATCTCTTTCTTTTTCCTTTTCTTTTTCCCAATCATTTCTCCCTCCAAATTTCTTTCTTGGGAAAGGTTTCTTTCTTCTCATGAATTTCTTAAACTTCCTTACTATCAAACCCAAGTCCTCATCTTGGCTTTCTTCTTCACTCTCACTACTCTCTTCTTCACACACACTTGAGGTAGCCTTGAGTGCGATTGTCCTTTTCTTCGGCAACTCTTCTTCATGTTGCTTCATTGTGAGCTCATGCGTCATCAATGAGCCCAGTAGTTGTTCTAATCCCAAAGTGTTGAGGTCTTTGGCTTCTACGATCGCCGTGACCTTTGCTTCCCATGCTTTCGGCAAAGACCTGAGAATTTTACTCACAAGTTCTAGGTTAGTATAAGATTTACCCAAACTCTTTAGACCATTAATTATATCGGTAAAGCGAGTAAACATGCATGTGATGGTTTCATTGGGTTCCATCTTAAACAACTCATACTTGTGAACTAGAATGTTCACTTTAGACTCTTTGACTTGATTTGTACCCTCGTGGGTAACTTCAAACCTATCCCATATTTCCTTACCGGAAGTACATGTGGAGACTCTATTGAACTCATTTACATCTAGAGAACAAAATAATGAGTTCATGGCTCTAGAATTAAGTTGAGCCATTCTATCATCATTCTCATCCCAATCCTCCTCAAGTTTGGGAACTCGAATGCCGTTAACCATGTGTGATGGTTCTTGTGGTCCCTTGACTATAACCCTCCACAAGGCATAGTCTTGTGCTTGAATGAAGATTCTCATTCTAGTCTTCCAATAGGTATAATTTGTCCCATTGAAGAGTGGAGGTCTATTGGTTGCTTGCCCCTCGGCAGGAACATTGTTAAAGGGTGTTGCCATCTAGATCTTTGGCTAAGACGGTTAGGTCTTTCAAGAAATACACAGAGCACCCGCTCTGATACCACTTGTTGCCCAGAGATGGTCACCCAAGAGGGGGGTGAATTGGGTGTTTTAAAAGCTTTTGACTAATTAAAAATAAAACACACGAATATATGCACTAAAGTAAAGAAGGAGGAATGAGAAAGGTCAATCGCAAACACAAGGTTTTATAGTGGTTCGGAGCTTCCACTGCTCCTACATCCACTCCCCAAATCACCTTTGGGAATTTTCACTATAATCCAAGATTACAGTACGGTAGTTTTGCGAGTTCACTACCCAACTCGTTGTTTTACACCGGGCTCACAACAAACCCCAAAACCTCCAATTTCACTTAGGCTTGGGACGCCTTTCCCTTGTTCCAAGTCCCTTGACTGGAACAAGCACCACAATGAAAGAGTTTACAAAGGAAAAGTAAAGCTTTAAAAAGCAAATATGACAATTATGAACAATAGAACCCGGAAGAATCCTTTTGCCGTTGGAAGCGTGAGAAATGTTGATTCTTCCGATGTGGACCGCGTAGGGTTGAGTGTGAGCTTTGAATCCCGAGCGTACGAGAGAGGTTGAGCTTGAAATCACTTGGGAAGCTTGAAAACACTTGATTTCTTCACTTGAATGCACTCACTCCCTTGAACTTTTCTTTCTTACTTCTCTCTTGAATGATCTAGCTTTGGGTTGGTGAAGAGTTATTGAGAAGCACTTAAGAGGTCCCTTTTATAGCCCAAAAAAGCAAATATAGCCGTTAGAGATAAAGTAAAAAGGATTTGAAATTCAAACCAAACCTGAAAAGCTGTCAGTCGCGTCCCAGGCGCTCCGGGGACGTCTCCGCTTCAACGAGAGACGTCTCGGCTAGAAGATTTTACTTTCTACGTTGTCTGGGGTCGACTCGGCACTTTAAGGGGACGTCTCGGCTTGTTTGTACTTTTTGAATGGGGACGACTCCGCTGCTTTGGGGACGACTCTGCTTCTTTATCTCTGAAAAACATGTCCTCTGGAATTCCCTGAGAGAGTCGACTCTGCTCCTTCAGGGGACTTCTCGGCTTGTTTGCACTTTATGCATGGGGACGACTCCGCTGTCTCAGGGTCGACTCCGCTTCCTTATCACCGAAAAAAAAACCATTCTCTGGAAAACCCTGAGAGAGCCGTCTCCGCTATCTTGGGGACGACTCGGGAAGTCTCCTTTTTGCTTGCGGGGACGACTCCGCGTACAGTGGGGACGTCTCGCGCATATCTCTTGAAAATTGCCTTTCTGCCGCCACTGAGAGAGTCGACTCCGCTACTGAGAGAGTCGACTCCGCTAGCGCGGGGACGACTCGGCAGGTGCCGGGGACGTCTCCAAGTGTCCCAGTTCTTCCTGTTTGTGCCAGAGACGTCTCTGAAACTATCCGGAGACGTCTCGGCTGTCCCTGATCTGTTTTCTTTAACTCAAAATATTCTTCAATAAATTCATAAAAATTATGGGAACTTGCCTAGACATTTCTTAACAATATTCTCAATTAATCACATGAATTCCTCAATTAAATTGTTAAGATAAATGGAATTATACTCTAGTGTTTTGTATTCATCAAAATCCATTAGGGGGTCAACATTAAGTAATTTCCTAATTGAAAATAAATTTAAGAGAGGAAATGTAGACAAAACCCTCTTCATTAAAAGAAAAGGAAATGACTTATTGCTTGTGCAAATTTATGTGGATGATATAATTTTTGGTGCTACTAATGATAGTCTTTGTCAAGAGTTTGCCAAGCTTATGCAGGGAGAATTTGAAATGAGCATGATGGGTGAGCTCAACTTCTTCCTTGGGCTACAAATAAAACTATCAGAGGAAGGCATCTTCATCAGTCAGTCCAAATACATCAAGAAAATGTTGGAAAAATTCAAGATGAAGGATGCAAAGGAAATCAGCACACCCATGGGCTCAAGTTGCAAGCTTGACAATGATGAAAAAGGTAAAAGTATAGACTGCAAATTGTACAGAGGTATGATAGGCTCTTTACTTTACCTTACCGCTAGTAGACCAGATATATTATTCAGTGTTTGTATGTGTGCTAGATACCAAGCATGTCCTAAGGAATCACACCTGCAAGCTGTTAAAAGAATTTTTAGATATCTAGTAGGGACATCTAATGTTGGCTTATGGTATTCTAAACAATCTGACATAAATTTAATTGCTTATTCCGATGCTGATTTTGCTGGGTGCAAACTCGACAGAAAAAGCACAAGTGGCACATGTCAATTCTTGGGTGCTAATTTGGTTTCTTGGTTTAGCAAGAAACAAAATTCAGTTGCCTTGTCCACAGCTGAGGCTGAGTACATTGCAGCTGGAAGCTGTTGTGCCCAAGTCCTTTGGATTAAGCAACAACTTGAAGACTTCGGTATCAAAATGAATAATATACCAATTAAATGTGATAATACAAGTGCAATTAATTTAACAAAAAATCCTGTCCAACACTCTAAGTCAAAGCATATAGAGATTAGGCATCATTTTATTAGGGATCATGTGCTGAAAAATGATGTGATGATTGAATATGTATGTACTGAAAATCAATTGGCCGATATCTTTACAAAGCCCCTTTGTAAAGATAGATTCAACTTCTTAAGGAATGCCTTGAGCTTGTATGATCCTAGCAAATAAATTAAACTTGTATTGCATTGCTTTGCCACTCAAACTAGTAATCCACCTCAAGGTAAACATAAGTGAAAGCATGAATTCATCTAAGCTAAATGACGAACTGTTTGACTTTCCGGAGGATGGTTACCCTCCCTTGGACTCTTCATGGAGATATTTTCAGAGCCTATTTCATAGGTATTCGAAATTTGGTCAAACATTCCTCATTTCAACATTAATAATTCAAAAATCTTTATCAATTTATTATAGGATGTATTATTAAGGGGGAGGATCACAAACAAATTCACTCTGTGTTTATCAAAAGAAATCATGTTGATTAGGGTGATTAAACAAAAATTTGGAAAAAGATAGAATTCAGTCTGAAATTTTTCAGTGCCGGAGACGTCTCTGGCAAATCGCAGAGACGTCCCCCCAGGCGAGACGTCTCGCCTTAGTCGCGGAGACGTCTCGGGGACCGAACGAGGTTTTTTTTTAAATAAGTGAAACCGCTCGAGCCGACCCGAGCTATCTTCTCTCATCCCCGACCAAAACAAAAAACCCTAGCCTCCATTTGCTCTCCACCTCAAACCCTAGCCTCCATTTGCTCTCCATCACAAACCCTAGCATCCATGGCACCAAAGAGGGCTAGACGAACCGGTGGAAGGCGACCTAGGGTAGCGGCCGACGGTGAGGAACGGAGGGAAGAACCTTCCGCGCCGTCTCCTCCGGTTGCTCCGCCAACCACGACCATTTCCTGTGCAAATCGCACAGTGACGACCGGTAGGTATATAGATTTTGCATTTTTAGACAGTGAGGGGTTCTCTATTGGAGAGAGACTCCGAGCCCAAGGGTGGGAGCACCTTTGTACCCTCAATACCTCGACCTACCCCGGTCTAGTTAGAGAACTTTTTAGCAATATGGCCTTAGGGGACTTAGGGTACACTGCATATGTCCGGGGGACATTAGTAGAAATTAATGAGGACATCTTGTCCACTATTTTGCAAATCCCTAAGGACGGTGAGGCTCCAACCTCACATCCCCAAAGGGAAATAGCCCTAAATTTACTTTTAGGACGAGAGGACTGCGGCCCTCTTGATGTTGTCAACTCTCAAGACCTAAACGCTGAGATGAGACTCCTTTTGAGTATTGTCAACCGGGTCTTGTTTCCTAAAACCGGTCGCTTCGATTTTGTTTCGGAGCGAGACTTAGTTATTATGCATCATATCCTACTAGGGATTCCCCTAAACCTCCCTAGACTTATGTTGAACTACATTGCTCTATGTCATAGGTATTCTAGGTTTAGTATACCCTATGGCATGATATTTACCCTAGTATTCAAACACTTCAAAGTTCCCATTCCAACAAATGAGCCTGCAAAACCCTTGAGAAACACCGACTATTATAATGAGGGCACAATGCGAAGAATGGAGTTTCATAAAGTAGATGGGTCGTGGGTCAAGGTACCAAAGAGAAAAGCCCAAATCCTAGAGCCTGAGATCCCACTTCAGGAGCCTGACCACCACTCTCCTCCACCTAGCCACATGGATTTGCCTGATATACCCTCCAGCTCAGCTGGACCTTCCACATCCATGCCACCACCTGCTCCAGTCAGTGGGCCCTCCTTCCTATCAGAAGACCAGATGCGTACCTTAGCATCTGTCATTTGCCAACAAATGAGGGAGGAAATGAGATCCATGATCTCTACTGAGTTGGCCCCCATCAGAGCTTCACATGAAGGGCTTCTACAAGAGCTAAAGGACATTAGAGCTCAAATTGAAGCCACAACGCAAGAAATAATTAGTGTGGGTGCCACCCAAACAGTCAGATCAATCGAGCTAAAGGACAGTTTGAAGGCCATTTCAAAGAATCTTAAAGAGTTGACAAGCCCAGGAGGAAATGTGGGCACCTTGGTTGCCCAACTCAGAGGAAGAATTGAAATGGCAACCATAGAATTTGAAGCACTCGTGGCAGCCTTCCATAAGTCACAGGGAGATCAGTTCAAGATCCTAATGGATTCAATCAATGCATTTATAGATGCAGCTTGTAGGGTCTATGAGCAACGTCGCCGATGAGGGACATTTTGTAGGATCTTCTTTTTGTAAACCCTAGGCTATTTTGGAACACTTCTTGTAATGATTTCTTCTTTTAACTATGTACTGACTTCAAAGGTTTACAAGGATACATGAATACAATTTCTTTTGAAACCTTGTGTATGTGCTTCTGTGTATGTGATTCTGTGACTGTGTATGTGTTTCTTGTGATGTGCCATAAAAATCTCATAACATACCTTGAGTATTCAAATTCAACACAACTTATCAATACATATGACACAGGGGGGAGCACATCTTGTGATAACTATGTTAAGCAAAAAGAGGAGTCTGAAATGAATTCCAAAACAAAGGGGGAGTGATATGAATGACTAAATTCTTGGACAGGGGGAGCACAACTTGAATCTCTTTGAGTAGTTCATGGAAGGATAATTTGTCCCCTCATTGTTGATGACAAAAAGGGGGAGTAGATATAGCAGGGGGAGTAGAATCAAGAGTAGAACCAAGAGTAGAACCAATATGGATATATGGATATTGAATACATTGGAATGCAAAATTCATACTCCCAAGTTGAATTAAGAGAAGATAAAATTGAAAAATATTGGCCTTTAGATAATTGCTCTTCTGAAAAGAAAGGGGGAGTCAAAAAGACCTAAGCTTTCAAATTTTAACTTAATTCAAATTCAGTTGATATGCTAAAATTGCTTAAGAGCTATGAAGATCAATCTTATGCATAATGATAGAACTCAAAATTGACTATTTTGAATTATGCACACTGTATCTAGCTCTAATCAAAACATTATGCTTATACATCTGATCAAATACTGTGTATATGTTTAAATTTCGAATTTTGCATATACTCAGTGTTTTGTCATCATCAAAAAGGGGGAGATTGTTGACCCCCTAATGGATTTTGATGAATACAAAACACTAGAGTATAATTCCATTTATCTTAACAATTTAATTGAGGATTTCATGTATTTTATTAGGAATATTGTTAAGAAATGTCTAGGCAAGTTTCCATGATTTTTAAGGACTTATTAAAGAATTTTTGAGATGAAAGAAAAAGTTCAGGGACAGCCGAGACGTCTCCGGGTTGTCTCAGAGACGTCTCTGGCACAAACAGGAAGAACTGGCACGTCTGGAGACGTCCCTGGCACTTGCCGAGTCGTCCCCGCGATAGCGGAGTCGACTCTCTCAGTAGCGGAGTCGACTCTCTCAGTGGCGGCAGAAAGGCAGTTTTCAAGAGATATGCGCGAGACGTCCCCACCGTACGCGGAGTCGTCCCCGCAAGTAAAAAGCAGACTTCCCGAGTCGTCCCCAAGATAGCGGAGACGGCTCTCTCAGGGTTTTCCAGAGAATGACTTTTTCGGTGATAAGGCAGCGGAGACGTCCCCTGAAAGAGCGGAGTCGACTCTCTCAGGGAATTCCAGAAGACATGTTTTTCTGAGATAAAGAAGCGGAGTCGTCCCCGAGGCAGCGGAGTCGTCCCCATTCAAAAAGTGCAAACAAGCCGAGACGTCCCCGTAAAGTGCAGAGACGACCCTCTCAGCAAATCAGAAAGGCAAGGATTCAAACGGTACAATTCCAGAGTCGTCCCCGTAAAGAGCCGAGTCGTCCCCAGACAACGTAAAAAGTAAAATCTTGTAGCCGAGACGTCTCTCGTTGAAGCAGAGACGTCCCCGGAGCGCCTGGGACGCGACTGACAGCTTTTACAGGTTTGGTTTGAATTTTAAATCTCTTTTACTTTATCTCTAACGGCTATATTTGCTTTTTGAGCTATAAAAGGGAGCTCTTAAGTGCTTCTCAATAACTTTTTACCAACCCAAAGCAAAATCATTCAAGAGAGAAGAAAGAAAAAGAGGTTCAAGGGAGTTAGTGCATTCAAGTGAAGAAATCAAGTGCTTTCAAGCTTCCCAAGTGATTTCAAGCTCAACTACTCTCTTCCGCCTGGGATTCAAAGCTCACACTCAAACCTACGCAATCCACATCGGAAGAATCACCATTGTGGAGTGATTGATTAAAACCCCGTTTGATTTTGATGAGCTCAAAGCATTTGAGTATATCGTGTGATTACTAATGAATTCAATTGAGTGTTTCAGTGAAAATCCTGCTCAAGTGTTTCTAGACATGGTTTACAGTATTTTGGATAAGTTAAGAAGTCTGCTGAACCAATGTCGGAGACTCGAGTCGACTCCCGAGTTTCACGAGTCGACTCCAAGCGTATCAAGGTCACTGGCACGAGCTCGAGTCGACTCCTAATCAGTATGAGTCGACTCCGACTGAAAACAGACAGAAGGATAGAAGAGCAGTCTTTCAGATCTGAGATTCGAGTCGACTCCAGTGGAACGCGAGTCGACTCCCAGCGGTGCACAAAGAAAAAGTCAGAGAGTGTTTTATGGACTCTGAGATTCGAGTCGACTCCCGCATTACGCGAGTCGACTCCAAGATTGTGCGACCATCAACAGAGAAAACCATGTTACTGCCACTGAGATTCGAGTCGACTCCCAGACAGCTCGAGTCGACACCAAGACAAGCTTCACGTCAAAAGGCAGAAGACCAACTTTCGGAAACTGAGAGCCGAGTCGACTCCAAGGAAGTTCGAGTCGACTCCAAGACTGGATGAGCCAAAAGACAGAGAATCGGGAGTTCGGGCTCTGAGATTCGAGTCGACTCCCAGGACAGTCGAGTCGACTCGAGAGGGCAAAATTCAAATTTGTATCCACGGTCTACAGAGGAAAAGCCGACTCCAAAATTGCCAGGTCAGCGCCAGAAGTTGGCGAGTCGACTCCGGGCCAAGACGAGTCGACTCCCAGTCGTGACGGCAACTTTAATTCAAACTTGGAACAGTTGCCGAGTCGACTCCTGAAAAGCTTGAGTCGACTCCCGCTACAGCCGAGTCGACTCCTGATCGCGCGAGTCGACTCCAACCCACCAACGGTCACATTGTCAGGCTGCGCAGAGTGTGCAGAACGGCCAGAAAAAGTGGAGTAACGGCTAGTTTCCGTGGGGGTTGGCTTAAATAGCCACAGAAGACTGTAGCAAAATAGAGAACATACATTCCACTCCAAGCATTCAAGTCTTCAAGCTTTGCAAGTGCTCTTCAACGAGAAAAAGGGGAGATCAGCATTTACTGCGCCACCAACTTCTCCCCAGCATTCAAAGCTTCCTCCTCCTACATTCAAGTCGATCACTCATCCAAGAGGAGACCAGAGTCAAGAAGCCATTCCTCTACTTAAGCTTAAAAGCGTTTGAGGGCTTCTAAACTCATCCTTGAATATATTGTTTCATACCTGCTTTTGAGAAGCTTATTTTCTGTTTTCTTTCTACTACGTGTATTTACTTGGTTCAATCGGGGGATTGAATCAAGGGGATAAAGGTTAGTTGGTGAGCCAGTTTTAAAACCAACGTGTGAAAGGGTTTGATTGTGAGCCCGGGAAAACAATCGGGGTTGGTTCTAGTCGGTGAGCCTGGGAAAACCGACCGAGTTCGTTGTTAGCTCGTAAAACAACAAGTTTGGTTGTGAGCTTGCAAAACAACCGGCTGTAATCCAAGGGGGTTATAGTGTATTCCCAAGAGAAACTTGGGGAGTGGACGTAGGAGCAAGGGATAGCTCCGAACCACTATAAAACTTGTGTTTGTGATTGATTGTCTCTTCCTCTTCTCATTTCATATTGCTCACAGCACATAGTAATTAATTAAATAACTTGGCATAGTTTTTAAATTATCCAAATTGTTTTAAAACCCAATTCACCCCCCCCCCCTCTTGGGTTGTCTATCTGGGCAACAAGTGGTATCAGAGCCAAAAACTCTTCCACTCAAGAGTTAAAAGATCAAAATGACAACCCCATTTGGATCTTCTCACATTGAGGGTCAGTCCACCCAAAGACCCCCTTTCTTCAATGGATCCGACTACTCATACTGGAAGGCTAGGATGAAAATATTCATCCAAGCCCAAGACTATGAGATGTGGACCATTGTTGTAAATGGCCCATACATCCCATCCATATATATAGATGGTGTCAAGGTACCCAAACTAGAAACGGATTGGGATGAACATGACATGAGGAAGGCACAATTAAACTCTAAAGCAATGAATGTCTTCTATTGTGCCTTAGACCGTAATGAATTCAATAGGATTTCAACTTGTAATTCAGCAAAAGAAATTTGGGACAGACTTGAAGTGACCCATGAGGGCACGAATCAAGTCAAGGAATCCAAAATAAACATCTTGGTTCATAAATATGAACTATTTAAAATGGATTCAAATGAAACTATCACATCCATGTTCACTAGGTTTACTGATATTGTCAATGGCCTAAAAAGCCTTGGCAAGAACTATACTAACAGTGAGCTTGTCAGGAAAATCCTTCGATGTCTACCGAGGTTGTGGGAAGCTAAAGTGACAGCGATCCAAGAAGCTAAAGACTTGAACAAGCTTCCACTTGAGGAGCTCCTTGGATCCCTGATGACTCACGAACTCACCATGAAACAACACGAGGAAGAGTCTTCCCATAAGAAAAAGGTAATAGCTTTAAAATCTACTTCTTCTAACAAGGACTTATCTTGCAGCAGCAGCAGTGAAGAAGAAGAAGATGAGGAAGATGGTGGTGAGGCTCTTCTTGTGCGCAAATTCAAGAAATTCATCAACCACAAGAAGTCCTATCATCAAAGGAGAGGGCCCTCAAATTTCTACCGGAAGGACAAAGGTAAGGAAAGAGAAAACGAGGGGATTGGATGTTACGAGTGCAAGAAGCCGGGTCACATAAGAGCTGAATGCCCCTTACTGAAGAAGGGGAGTAAGTACAAGAAGAAGAAAGCTCTTGTCACTACACTATCCGACTCCGACTCATCATCCTCCTCTTCTGACGAGGAACAAGAAGAAAAGGCCAATTTCTGCTTCATGGCCAACGAAGACGAGGTAACTTCCGATACGCATCCTGATTTTTCTTTTGATGAACTTTATGATGCGTTCAATGAATTAATGATTGAGTATAAGAATATAAATGTTAAAAACAGAGAACTAAAAGTAACTAATCAAACTTATATTCATAAGCATGATTCATTAATTAAGGATAAAGATAATCTTACCAAAGAAAATCTAGAACTTAAGACAAGCAATCAACTTTTAATTAAGAAGACTAACACCTTAACTAAAGATAATGAAAAACTAACTAAGGAACTTTCAAACCATAAACAAGTCTTAAACAAGGATCTAACAAAAGAACTAAATGATTTAAAAACAGAAAATCAAACATTAACTAAAGAACTTAACAAATACAAACCCTTAGTTGAAAAATTTACATATAGTTCAGAAAAGTTAAACATGATACTAAATAGTCAACGTGCAGTATTTAATAAAGCAGGCTTAGGGTACAAACCAAGGAATAAGCAAAAACTTCTTAGTAATTTCTTTGTTAAAGCTGGGGAAACAAAAACTAAGAAAATCACCTGTTTCTGTTGTGGAAATATAGGACATAAAGCAAATACATGTGACTATAGGAAAAGGAAAACTAAAAGAAAAATTAAAAGGGTATGGGTTCCAAAAGGAACCAACTTGACTAACCATGAAGGACCCAAGAAAACTTGGGTACCTAAGATGACATGATTTGCTTGTGTAGGAGTGTCTTGCAGCCAAGGTCAACAAAAATTGCTGGTATTTGGATAGTGGCTGCTCAAGGCACATGACGGGTGATAAAGACCAATTTTTCACCCTTGAAGCTAAGAAGGGAGGTGTTGTGACGTTTGGAGACAACAACCAAGGTCACATCATTGGCATTGGTAAAGTTCAAATCACCCCTTCTACTTTTATAGATAATGTTAGATATGTTGATGGTCTTAAACATAACTTGTTAAGCATTAGTCAATTATGTGATAAAGGATATGATGTTATGTTTAAACCATCACTATGTATTATAACAAATCCTAATGATAATAGTTTGGTCTTTAAAGGGATTAGACGTGGAAATGTATATGTTGTAGACCTAGAAGATCTTGCAAAACATAACCAATGTCTAGTTGTAAATGAAACCAAAGAAAATGATGCTAGTTGGTTATGGCACCGTAAGTTAGGTCATGCAAGCATGGACACAATAACTAAACTAGTTAAAAGAGACTCCGTGATAGGTTTGCCAAAATTAAAATTTGAAAAGAACAAAATCTGTGAAGCATGTCAATTTGGCAAACAATCTAGGAATTCTTTTAAATCCATAAAATGTGTCTCTACCTCTAGGCCTCTAGAATTATTACATATGGACTTATTTGGTCCTACTAGAACAACAAGCCTAGGTGGAAATAAATATGGTCTAGTTATAGTAGATGATTACTCTAGGTACACATGGGTCATGTTTCTAGCGCATAAGGATCAAGCATTTTCTATGTTTAAGAAGTTCCACAAGGAAGTAACAAATGCTAGAGAATCCTCAGTTATAGCTATTAGAAGTGACCATGGTACCGAATTCGAAAATCAATTATTTGATGAATTTTGTAGCAAAAAGGGGATAACCCATAATTTCTCAGCACCTAGGACACCACAGCAAAATGGAGTTGTTGAAAGGAAAAATAGAACACTAGAGGAAATGGCTAGAACGATGTTATGTGAAAGTAACCTCCCTAAGTATTTTTGGGGAGAAGCCATTAATACTTCTTGCCATATATTAAATAGAGTTCTATTAAGACCCATCATAAAGAAAACACCATATGAACTGTGGAAAAACAGAAAACCAAAGGTTAACTATTTTCATGTTTTTGGATGTAGGTGTTTTGTACATAATAATGGGAAAGATAATCTAGGGAAATTTGACCCTAAATCTGATGAAGGAATATTCCTAGGTTATTCTACAACTAGTAAAGCCTATAGAATCTTTAATAAAAGAACTCTAGTTATAGAAGAATCCATACATGTTGTTTTTGATGACTCTAGTGACATCTCATCTAGTAAGAAGGTTAATTTTGATGATGATATTGAAATACTTGAAGAAAAGATAGATGAGATGGGATTACGAGATGATAATCAAAAGTTGATTGAAGGAGAATCATCAAACCAAGAGCCTATAGTGGATCATGGGCTAACTAAAGCTTGGAGGTATGCTCACGGGCATCCTAAGGAACTAATTCTAGATGATCCATCACAACCGGTTAGGACTAGAGCATCCCTTAGGAATATGAATAATCATCTAGCCTTTGTTTCACACTTTGAGCCCAAACATATAGAAGAAGCCGAAAATGATGTAAATTGGATAAATGCAATGCAAGAAGAACTAAACCAATTTACTAGAAACAAAGTGTGGGATCTAGTAGAGAGACCTTCTGAATATCCAATTATTGGTACAAAATGGATATATAAAAATAAGCTAGATGAAAATGGAATTGTTATACGGAATAAGGCTAGACTAGTAGCAAAGGGTTATAATCAAGAAGAAGGTATAGACTTTGATGAAACCTTTGCTCCCGTAGCTAGACTTGAGGCTATTAGACTATTATTAGCATATGCATGCTCTAAAGATTTCAAACTATTTCAAATGGATGTAAAGAGTGCATTTTTAAATGGGTATATTAATGAGGAGGTGTATGTAGAACAACCTCCTGGTTTCGAAAATCATCAATACCCTAATCATGTGTATAAACTAAACAAAGCACTTTATGGGTTAAAACAAGCACCTAGAGCATGGTATGAGAGACTTAGTAAATTCCTATTAGAACATGAATTCTCTAGGGGAAATGTAGACACAACATTATTTCTGAAAAGACAAAATAAGGATATGTTGTTAGTACAGATTTATGTTGATGATATTATTTTCGGTGCCACTAACAATCGCCTCTGCGAAGAATTTGCTGATTTGATGCAGAGTGAGTTTGAAATGAGCATGATGGGAGAACTGAACTACTTCCTCGGGCTTCAAATCAAACAATCTGAAGAAGGCATCTTCATCAATCAAGCAAAATATATCAAGGAGATGCTCAAGAAGTTTGATATGGAGGGAAACAAATCAATCAGCACCCCCATGAGCTCATCATGTAAGTTAGACCAAGATGAATCAGGTAAATCCGTCGATCAAAAACTTTATAGAGGTATGATAGGTTCTTTACTGTATCTTACTGCAAGTAGACCTGATATTATGTTTAGTGTGTGCATGTGTGCTAGATATCAGGCTAATCCTAAAGAATCACACCTAGCTGCAGTTAAAAGAATCTTTAAATACTTAATAGGAACTAAGAACATAGGACTGTGGTACTCTAAAGAATCTAGCCTAAACTTAATAGGGTACACAGATTCAGACTTCGCTGGATGTAAACTTGATAGAAAAAGTACCAGCGGGTCTTGTCAATTTCTAGGAGAAAACCTAATCTCATGGTTTAGCAAGAAACAAAACTCGGTTGCATTATCCACTGCAGAAGCTGAATATGTTGCAGCCGGGAGTTGTTGTGCTCAAATCTTATGGATTAAACAACAATTAGAAGATTATGGCATTAAACAAGATGAAATCCCCATTAATTGTGATAACACAAGTGCCATAAATCTAACTAAAAATCCAATTCAACACTCAAGAACTAAACACATTGAGATAAGACATCACTTCATAAGAGATCATGTATTGAATGGTGATGTGTCACTCCACTTTGTGTGTACTGATAATCAATTAGCAGATATTTTCACAAAACCCCTAAGTGAAGAGAGATTTAGTGTGCTTAGAAGGGGATTAGGAGTGATTGATCCATCCTAGTGGGAGTTACCACTAGATTAATTGATTTTAATGATGAGAATGAGGTTAAAAGAGAGTTTCTATTCAATGATCATCATATCAGTCCTTAATTAGGTGATTTTCCCTCATTTGGCGCGATTATAGCAAGAGTTTTAAGTGCGTGCCAAGGTTAGAGACGACTCGAGTAAGTTTCAGAGCCGGCTCCTAAGGGGGAGTCGACTCGCGCATTTGCGGGAGTCGACTCGCAAAGCTGGCAGCAAAAGGGGAGTCGACTCGCGCATATTCTGGAGTCGACTCGAGGTCGAGTCGACTCGCGACTCAGGGGAGTCGACTCGCAGTCGGGATCCGACTTTTTAACCCTAGGTTTGTCGTTTCGCAAACACTTTTCCTCAAGCCGCCACTGTTCACAAAGCCCTAGAGCCGACTCCTAGGTCATCCCCGATCGTCTCCAAGCCTTTTTCCCGTCGATTCTTCGCCGGACATTGAGTTTCCATCCGTTCCTAGGTCATTTCCGGTCCGTCCCGAGCTTCCTCTGTCCGTCCTTCATCGTCCTCAAGGTATTTTTATTCCCGTTTAGGTCAAGATGCCTCGTAAGGCCGTCGTTAGGAAGAGGTCCCGTCCCGCGGCCGTTCCCGAGCGGCGCTCCAAGGCGCGGCATGATCCCGCGAGGCAACCACCTCCGGATCGTTCCCCGCCTAGGGAGGTTCATGTTAGGCCATTGGCCGGGAAGGCCGTCTCCACCGGGAGGTATGTCGATTTTGACTTCCTCTCCCGGGAAGGGTTCACCATAGGCGATAGGCTTAGAGCCCAGGGTCTAGAGTACTTCCTCACCTTGGACCTTCCCACCTATCCTGGCCTAGTTCAAGAGTTCTATAGTACCGTCCATCGGGGAGATGGAGGTATTGAGGGCACGGTATTAGGTGTCCCATTACGTGTCACGGAGGATCTCGTTGCCCATATCCTCCACCTTCCACTGGTAGGGGTAGCTCCTGCACATCCTGAGGATAGATTTGAGGCCCTTACAATCGTCTTAGGGCAGCCACCTCAGTCCCCCCTAGATGAGGTATCTGCTAGCTCACTTCCTATTGAAGTGAGAATCCTCTTGAGCATTCTATCCAGGTCCATCTTCCCTAAGACAGGAAGATTTGATTTTGTGAATGAGAGGGACCTAGCTATTATGTCTTACATTCTTCAGGACACCCCGGTCAACTTCCCCAAGCTGATTTATAGGTATATGTGCGAGCCTTTAGATAGACCTAGGCTCTCCCTCCCATACGGGATGGTATTCACTCTCCTGTTTAGGCAGTACGAAATTTCCATTCCTGAGAGGGAACCCTCTCGTGCCTTGCGATGGACTGATCGCTTGGGTACGGGGACCATGCACAGGATGGAATTTCGGAAGAAAGACGGGATCTGGGTTAGGAAGTCCACTCTCACTGCTCAGACCACCAGACCATCACCCAGTCCTGAGCCAGACTCTGATTACCCAGACTCTCCACATCATCCAGACCTTCCATCCACTCCTCCTGCTCCTACCACCTCTGCCGGACCTTCCTCCTCAGCTCCACCATCTATGGAGGTCCGTATTGATCCAGAGCAGCTCCGAGAGCTGCGGCAGGAGATCGTCCGAGATTTGAGGGACGAGCTGCTCCGGGAGCTCCGAGGTTCCGTGCCAGCTGCCACTCCTGCACCCACTCCTGCACCCACTCCATCCTCCGCATTGGTGCCATCCTTGACAGCCGTGACAGACATGACGGCTAAAGTGCGGGAAGAGATATATAATATCAGGGATTTGATGCAGGCCCAGTTCCGCAACATGAGGGAGATCAAGAGCACCACTCGACAGTTTCGAGAGGAGATAGGCCGTGACATGCACACCACTACCGAGGGGGCCGAGCGCTTGTCGAATGTGATTGTCGGCAAGCTGGACGCACTTCAGACCTCAGTGACTGGGCTTCAGACGTCGGTGACTGAGCTCTCCACTATGCACAGCAGAGCCACCTCGTCTATCATCACACAGCTTAGCCATGTCACAGAGGCAGTCGCCCTCCTCATGGAGCGGAGCAGATTGGGAGGAGGAGCCACATCCTCCAGAGGAGGAGACGCATCCTCGAGAGGAGGAGCTACATCCTCGAGAGGGGGAGCTACATCCTCGAGGAGGACATAGATGATTTTGAGTTGTGTTTTATCTTCTTTTGTATTGTTTTTGCCTTACTTATAGTATGCTCAAATGTATTCACCTTCATATCAATACAATGAGTAGACATCTTATCTTTATTTCTGTGCCAATTGACTGTGCCATTTGATGTTTGATTGTGCCATTTGTGCCATTGATTGTGTGTGTGATTACCTCCTTTTTGATATGATGACAAAAAGGGGAAGAAATATGTATAAAATATGTAATAAGGGGAGAAATATGGTTAAAATATGTAAAAGAACTCTTAAAAACACACACAAATTTGTTCTAAGTGGATTCGGTACCTCGAGGCTCATTATCTCTCTTTTGGGGCTCCTAATGGAGTAATCTCCAGAATCTATTCAAGGGATATTCGGAGATTAGCTTAATCGTACTCAAGAACAAATTGACAGATTTTCCCTCTAAAAACAAAAAATTCAGTTCAAAAATTTCAAAGCATTAAAAGGAAATTCAGAAAACTAAAACTAGTTGAATGCATATGTTGAGGGGGAGAATCTGAATTTTAATCAAGATAAATCATTGATAACATATAAGCCAAACAATTGATTGCATAATATGGAGGCTTATATAATTCCAAATGAAAGGGGGAGCTTTAACTCCGAAATTTAAATGTTTCACACCTTTCAAACTTGGATAAATTAAATTTTCAGACATTTGAATTCACTTATGAATTTTATTTCATTATTTATTGAGCAATTCATTTTACGTATACTCAAAGTTTTGTCATCATCAAAAAGGGGGAGATTGTGGAGTGATTGATTAAAACCCCGTTTGATTTTGATGAGCTCAAAGCATTTGAGTATATCGTGTGATTACTAATGAATTCAATTGAGTGTTTCAGTGAAAATCCTGCTCAAGTGTTTCTAGACATGGTTTACAGTATTTTGGATAAGTTAAGAAGTCTGCTGAACCAATGTCTGAGACTCGAGTCGACTCCCGAGTTTCACGAGTCGACTCCAAGCGTATCAAGGTCACTGGCACGAGCTCGAGTCGACTCCTAATCAGTATGAGTCGACTCCGACTGAAAACAGACAGAAGGATAGAAGAGCAGTCTTTCAGATCTGAGATTCGAGTCGACTCCAGTGGAACGCGAGTCGACTCCCAGCGGTGCACAAAGAAAAAGTCAGAGAGTGTTTTATGGACTCTGAGATTCGAGTCGACTCCCGCATTACGCGAGTCGACTCCAAGATTGTGCGACCATCAACAGAGAAAACCATGTTACTGCCACTGAGATTCGAGTCGACTCCCAGACAGCTCGAGTCGACACCAAGACAAGCTTCACGTCAAAAGGCAGAAGACCAACTTTCGGAAACTGAGAGCCGAGTCGACTCCAAGGAAGTTCGAGTCGACTCCAAGACTGGATGAGCCAAAAGACAGAGAATCGGGAGTTCGGGCTCTGAGATTCGAGTCGACTCCCAGGACAGTCGAGTCGACTCGAGAGGGCAAAATTCAAATTTGTATCCACGGTCTACAGAGGAAAAGCCGACTCCAAAATTGCCAGGTCAGCGCCAGAAGTTGGCGAGTCGACTCCGGGCCAAGACGAGTCGACTCCCAGTCGTGACGGCAACTTTAATTCAAACTTGGAACAGTTGCCGAGTCGACTCCTGAAAAGCTTGAGTCGACTCCCGCTACAGCCGAGTCGACTCCTGATCGCGCGAGTCGACTCCAACCCACCAACGGTCACATTGTCAGGCTGCGCAGAGTGTGCAGAACGGCCAGAAAAAGTGGAGTAACGGCTAGTTTCCGTGGGGGTTGGCTTAAATAGCCACAGAAGACTGTAGCAAAATAGAGAACATACATTCCACTCCAAGCATTCAAGTCTTCAAGCTTTGCAAGTGCTCTTCAACGAGAAAAAGGGGAGATCAGCATTTACTGCGCCACCAACTTCTCCCCAGCATTCAAAGCTTCCTCCTCCTACATTCAAGTCGATCACTCATCCAAGAGGAGACCAGAGTCAAGAAGCCATTCCTCTACTTAAGCTTAAAAGCGTTTGAGGGCTTCTAAACTCATCCTTGAATATATTGTTTCATACCTGCTTTTGAGAAGCTTATTTTCTGTTTTCTTTCTACTACGTGTATTTACTTGGTTCAATCGGGGGATTGAATCAAGGGGATAAAGGTTAGTTGGTGAGCCAGTTTTAAAACCAACGTGTGAAAGGGTTTGATTGTGAGCCCGGGAAAACAATCGGGGTTGGTTCTAGTCGGTGAGCCTGGGAAAACCGACCGAGTTCGTTGTTAGCTCGTAAAACAACAAGTTTGGTTGTGAGCTTGCAAAACAACCGGCTGTAATCCAAGGGGGTTATAGTGTATTCCCAAGAGAAACTTGGGGAGTGGACGTAGGAGCAAGGGATAGCTCCGAACCACTATAAAACTTGTGTTTGTGATTGATTGTCTCTTCCTCTTCTCATTTCATATTGCTCACAGCACATAGTAATTAATTAAATAACTTGGCATAGTTTTTAAATTATCCAAATTGTTTTAAAACCCAATTCACCCCCCCCCCTCTTGGGTTGTCTATCTGGGCAACAACCATTTCCCACGCTTCCAACGGCAAAAGGATTCTTCCGGGTTCTATTGTTTATCATTGTCATATTTGCTTATTTAGAGCTTTCTAATTGTTTGTAAAACTCTTTCAATATTGTGCTTGTTCCAGTCAAGGGACTTGGAACAAGGGAAAGGCGTCCCAAGCCTAGGTTAAATTGGGGGTTTTAGGGTTCGTTGTTAGCCCGGTGTAAAACAACGAGTTGGGTAGTGCACTCGCAAAACTACCGGACTGTAATCTTGGATTATAGTGGAAATTCCCAAAGGTGCTTTGGGGAGTGGATGTAGGAGCAGTGGAAGCTCCGAACCACTATAAAACCTTGTGTTTGCGATTGACTCTTCTCATCCCTCTATCTTTACTTTAGTTCATACATTTGCAAGTTTTACTCTTAATTAGGCAAAAAGTTTTAAAACACCCAATTCACCCCCCTCTTGGGTGACCATCTCTGGGCAACATAAACCAATTCACTAGAAACAAGGTATGGAACCTAGTTGAATGACCCACTAAATACTCAATAATAGGAACTAAATGGATATATAAAAATAAACTTGATGAAAATGGAATCGTGATTAGGAACAAGGTTAGATTAGTTGCTAAGGGCTATAATCAAGAGAAAGGTATAGACTTTGATGAAACTTTTGCTCCTGTAGCTAGACTTGAAGCAATTAGATTGTTACTAGCATTTGCATGCTCTAAAGATTTCAAATTATTTCAAATGGATGTAAAAAGTGCCTTTTTGAATGGGTATATTAATGAGGAGGTGTATGTAGAACAACCTCCTGGTTTTGAAAATCATCAATACCCCGATCATGTTTATAAACTAAACAAAGTACTTTATGGTTTGAAACAAGCTCCTAGAGCATAGTATGAAAGACTTAGCAAATTTCTGTTAGACCATAAATTCTCTAGAGGGAACGTTGATACTACACTGTTTTTAAAGAAGAAAAACAAAGATATGTTAGTAGTTCAGATTTATATAGATGATATTATTTTCGGTGCTACTAACAATCGCCTCTGCGAAGAATTTGCTGACCTAATGCAGAGAGATTCTTTTCCGATCGAGATGTATGGATCCATGGATGAATTTGAAATGAGCATGATGGGAGAGCTGAACTATTTTCTTGGGCTCCAAATCAAACAATGTAAAGAAGGCATCTTCATCTGTCAAGCAAAATACATCAAGGAGATGCTTAAGAAGTTTGATATGGAAGGAAACAAGTCAATCAGCACACCCATGAGTTCATCATGCAAACTAGACAAAGATGAATCAGGTAAATCAGTAGATCAAAAGATGTATAGAGGAATGATAGGATCTTTATTATATCTTACTGCAAATAGACTTGATATCATGTTTAGTGTATGCATGTGTGCTAGATATCAATCTAATCCTAAGGAATCACACTTAATTGCTGTTAAGAGAATCTTTAAATACCTAATAGGAACAAAAACCATAGGTTTATGGTACTCCAAAGATTCGAGCATAAACTTAATAGGGTACACTGATTCAGATTTCGCTGGTTACAAACTTGATAGAAAAAGCACCAGCGGGTCATGTCAATTTTTAGGAGAAAACTTAATCTCTTGGTTTAGCAAGAAACAAAACTCGATTGCACTATCTACGGTTGAAGCCGAATATGTTGCTGCCGGGAGTTGTTATGCTCAAATCTTGTGGATTAAACCACAACTTGAAGATTATGGCATTAAACAAGATAAAATTTCCATTAACTGTGATAATACAAGTGCCATTAATCTAACTAAAAATCCAATTCAGCATTCAAGAACTAAACACATTGAGATAAGACATCACTTCATAAGAGATCATGTACTGAATGGTGATGTGACACTTCAATTTGTTTGTACTGATGATCAACTTGCTGATATTTTCACAAAACCTTTGAGTGAAGATCGATTTTGCATACTTAGAAGAGGGTTAGTAGTGATTGATCCATTCTAGTGATACTCTCCTCTATGTCATAGATTTTGAGGATTAGTTTATGTTGGACATAGGATTTCTTATCTATGATCATCAAATCAGTTCTTAAATCCTAGATAAGCCCATAACTCTCTCTTTTGGCACGAAAATAACAATATTTTTGGTTGTGTGCCAGAGTTCGAGTCGACTCGGACACATATTAGAGTCGGCTCATGGGGGAGTCGACTCGTGCATATTTGGGAGTCGACTCGCGGTCGAGTCGACTCGCGACTTACCGGAGTCGACTCGAGGTCGGGAATCCGATTTTTAGCCCTAATCGAAACGTTTATTCCTCACTTCTATTCACAGCCGACACTGTTCCAAAACCCTAGAGCCGTCTCTGAACTCATCTCCGACCCATTCTAGGTCTTCTCCCGTCGAGTTGTCCTCCTATTTTCTGTGTCCTTCCCCGTCTTTAGGTCAAAATGCCTAGGAAGGTCCTTGTCCCGAGCCGAAAGAGACCCATCTCCGCGAGTGGGGCCGAGCGACGGTCCAAGGCTCGAAACGAACCGGCGAGGCCACCACCTTCGGTTCCTTCCCCGCCTAGGCCGGTTTTCTCGCGCTCATGCGCCGGGAAGGTTGTCTCTACCGGGAGGCAAGTCAACTTTGACTTCCTCTCCCGGGAAGGGTTCAACCTAGGGCATCATCTTAGGGCCCAGGGTTTAGAGTTTTTCTGCACACTTGACCTCCCTACCTATCCAGGGTTAGTTAGGAAATTCTATGGTACTGTCGCACGGGGTAGCGGGGGTATCCAGGGAACTGTTTTGGGTGTCCCTATTTTCATCTCGGAGGACTTCATTGCTCGAGTCCTCCATCTCTCGAGTGAGGGGATTGTTCCCACACACCCCTCCGATAGGACAGAGGCCCTTACGGCCATTTTAGGGAGTCCACCTCTGTCCCCCATAGAGGAGGTGTTCGCAAATCAGCTTTCAGCTGAAATGCGGCTTCTCCTTAGTATCATCTCTAGGACTCTCTTCCCAAAGACTGGTAGGTTTGACTTCATTTCCGAGAGACACCTGGCCTTGATGTTCTACCTCCTCCAAGACACTCCCATCAACTTTCCAAAACTCATCTACAAATACCTTTGTGAACCCCTAGACAAACCTAGGCTGAGTCTCCCTTACGGTATGTTATTCACTCTGATATTTAGACAGTTAGAGGTTCCTATCCCTGAGGGGGAACCCTTTCGCTCACCGCGTTTTATAGATCGCATGGGTGAGGGGACCTTTCACCGGATGGGATTCCACAAGGTAGGGGGAGTCTGGGTTAGGAAATCATCCACATCCACATCTACACCTTCTGACCCTACCACTCATCACTCACCCAGTCTCGATCATGATCAGGACCATGATATAGCTCCTCCCACTTTTTCCTCCACCTCTGCTCCTACCTATACTGAGCCTTCCACCTCCACTGCTCCACCTTCTCAGCAGCAGCCCCTGGAGGTTCGGATATCTTCTGAGCAGCTCCGAGAGTTGCGGCAGGATATAGTGAGGGAACTGAGAGATGATCTACTGAGGGAGCTCCGAGGTCCTCAGAGTGCTCCCTCCACCGAGCTAGTTCCCTCCTTAGCAGCCGTGACAGAGATGGTTGCAAATCTGAAGGAGGAGATATTCAATATTCGAAGCCTAGTTCAAGCTCAATACTGGAACATAAGTGACATCAAGGACGACACAAGGAAGATGCGAGATAGCATCAGACATGAGCTAGGCAACCAGAGTCAGGGTGCAAAGCGGCTAGCCAATGCGCTGATCTTCAAGCTTGACACCTTCCAGGAGAGTGTGAACAACATTTCCTCAACTCAGTCTAGAACCACCTCGGAGATTCTCGAACAACTAGGGAACATCAATGAGGGGTTAAGCATGGTCATCAAACACACTAGACTAGGTAAGGGAGCCACATCCTCCACTACAAAGAAGAATTAATGTATTTGTATCTGTTTTTGTGATGTACAGTCCCTTGAGGACTTCTTTTGATATGTGTTCACACTTATACTCAAATTTGAATTTAATATAATGAGTAGAAATTTTCTTTCAAAATTGTGCATTCTTGAGTGCTTGTACTTTTTTGTGCTTTTCTGCCTTTTTGCTATGATGACAAAAAGGGAAAGAAAATATATTGAATTGAAATGTAAAGGGAATCACTAAAAAGAAAATTCTTAAAGCAAAAAGTAATTTGTTCTTAGTGGATTCGATACCTCGAGGCTCATTATCTCTCTGTTGGGGCTCCTAAAGGAGTAATCTCCAGAATCTATTCAAGGAATATTCGGAGATTAGTTGAATCATACTCAAGAACAAATTGTCAGATTTTTCCTCTAAAACAAAAAATTTAAGCTCAAAAGCTTCAAGACATTAAAAGAAAATTCAGAGAATCTAAACAAAATTGAATGCTTATGTTGAGGGAGAGAATCTGAAATTTTAGAAAAGCAAATTCATTAAACACATATAAGGCAAACAATTGATTGCATGACATGAAGGCTTATATAATTCTAAATGAAAGGGGGAGCTTTAACTTCAGGATTTACTATTTCACACCTTTCAATTTTGGATAAATTAAATGACTAGATACTTGAATTCATTTCAAAACTTTATTATAGATCTCCTTTTGGTTGAGCAATTCACTTTACAAATACTCAATATTTTGTCATCATCAAAAAGGGGGAGATTGTGGAGTGATTGATTATAACCCTATTTGATTTTGATAAGCTCAAAGCATTTGAGTATATCTTATGTTATACTAATGAATTCAATCTAGTGTTTCAGCCAAATATTTGTGAATTTATGTTTAATTGTCTCTAGCTTTGGTTCAAAATATTTTGGCTAAGTATGGAACTCAGTTTGAACCAAATTCTGAAACTCGAGTCGACTCCGGAAGATTTCGAGTCGACTCCAAGTGTTTCAGACGTTCTGGCACAGGCTCGAGTCGACTCCGGCACATTGCGAGTCGACTCCGACTAAGAACAGTCAGTAGGACCGAAAGATGAATCTCAGACCCTGTCACCGAGTCGACTCCTAAAGAATTCGAGTCGACTCTGATGCTTGCCGAGTCGACCCCCGATAGTTTCGAGTCGACTCCAAGGAGTAACAGACAGAAAGACAGAGAAGTTGTTTTGGACTCTGAGAGCCAAGTCGACTCCAGAAGAACTCGAGTCGACTCCGACGGTTGGGGAGTCGACTCCTAAAGAAGCAAGAGTCGACTCTCAGAGGAATGCAAGACTAAAAGTCAGAGAGCCAAGTTCGGTGTCTGAGAGCCGAGTCGACTCCAGCAAAGTCCGAGTCGACTCCGAGGCAGTTCAACTCTAAAGACAGAAGACCAGTTTTTCGGTGTCTGAGAGCCGAGTCGACTCCAGCAAAGTGTGAGTCGACTCCGAGGCAGTTCAACTCCAAAGACAGAAGACCAGTTTTTCTGGCTCTGAGAGCTGAGTCGACTCCAAGAGAATCCGAGTCGACTCGAGGTAGTAAATCCGAAAGAAAGATCTTTGGATTCCTGAAAAACGAGTCGTCTCCAGAAGGGAGAGTCATCTCCGGACATTGGCGAGTCGACTCCAGGTTTGGCCGAGTCGACTCCAGAATGGGACAGCACTTTATTTCAAATTTTGAACAGTGGGCGAGTTGTCTCCAGTAAAGCATGAGTCGACTCCAGCAACAGCCGAGTCGACTCCAGATCGAGCGAGTCGACTCCGATCCCAACGGACACTGTGTCAGGAGTTGCAGATTGTGCAGAACAGCTCTAAAAGTATGTCTAACGGCTAGTTTTCGGGGGGATTGCTTAAATAGCCAGAGTGAACAGTAATAGAGACAGAGAGAGACACTCCATTCAAAGCAAAAGAGATTTCCACCTACCAAAGTTTCTAAAGGGTAAATACAAGTGAAAGAAGGAGAAGTGCAAAAAAAAGTCTATCCTCCAAACGTCTTCCTCGCATTCAAGGCTCCCCTTCTGACAGCAAATCTTTAGCACACTCAAGAGGAGTTGCAGAGTTTGAGAAGCCCCCTTCTTCACATTCAAAAATCTGTTTGAGGGCTTCTAACTCTTCTTTATTCATATCGTTTATATTTGCTTTTCAAGAAGCTATCCTTGTACTCTTTTCAAACTGCTTTTCTTACTTGATTCAATCAGGAGATTGAATCAAGGGTGTTAAGGTTGGTTGGTGAGCCGAGGGTAAAACCAATATGTAAGGGTTCGATTGTGATCCCGGAAAAACAATCGGGTGGTTTTAGTCGGTGAGCCTGAGAAAACCGACCGAGTTCGTTGTGATCTCGTAAAACAATAAGTTGGGTTGTGAGCTTGTAAAACAACCGGCTGTAATCCGAGGGATTATAGTGAACTCCCAAGTGAAGCTCGGGGAGTGGACGTAGGAGCAAGGGTTATCTCCGAACCACTATAAAATCTCTTGTGTTTGTGATTGTTTAATTGTCTCTCCCATTCCCTTCATCCACTGCATATAGTAAACTAATTAATCCACTTGCAATAAAGTTTAATTAGTTACTCATTAAGTTTTAATTTGCAATTATTACTTAAAACCCAATTCACCCCCTCCCCCTCTTGGGTTGTCTTCTTGGGCAACATTATGTAAATGTCACATTGGTTCAGCTTTACATCCTATGTAATTATGAAACCCTTTCATATATTATGTGATTACATCTTATGTAAATAACATAATTGTTTCAGTTTACATCTTATGTAAATATCTTATTGTTTAAGAATTTTATTTACATCTTTCTAGAAGCTGGCTCTGATACCACTGCTGAGTTATGCCCCGTTCGATGCAACGTTCGTAGCGAAATTTGAACGGGACGTCGTTCATCGCATGAACGCGCCTCGGATCATAGAATTCAAAAATTTTTCTGGATCCAAATCTAGAAGATCTTTGAATTCATTAGGGAGGAGAGATTAGGATCTGAGGAAAGTTGATTAAGATTCATAAAACTAAAACTAAAATCAGAAGAAATTAATTTGAAGATCTCATCTTCAAAAATTCTGCAGGTGAAGAACACCACAGCCTGATGATCTATCTAGGTTCATGTTTGAGCTACACAATTGTCTGGCCTCTACAGGTATCCACACGAGGATCTAATCATCTAAGATAGGGTCTTACCGAAGTGCTAGCTCCTTGCAAAGACCTCTCATGACTATCATATAGATTAGAAGATAAAAATCTGCAACATACCTCCTTAAAGAAGAACCCTTTCTTCTTCAACCTTGCTCGCGATGGAGGAAGAGGAAGGAGGAACCTTGCACGTGGATCTTCCTTGCCTTGCTACCATGGAAGAAGAGGAGGATGAAGACCCCTTGCTGTCGTGGAGAAGGAGGAAGAAAGAAGAGGAGGCATGGAGAGGAAGAGAAAAGAATTTCTTCATAACTTCTTCCTTGCTATCCTTTTATATATTGGGTTTAGGACTCCTCCTAATCTTATTAGGAGTATGGGACTATAACCCACCCTTGGATTAATGCCAAGTGTCCAATCCTTGTGCTCATAGATGCATGACATGTGTCTATTTAATCAATTGATTAATTTTCTAATCATATTAGGATTCCTAATCTCATTAGGAGAATTAATTGATTTGGGAGCATGCATCCTACGACGCCATGTGGACTTTAAAGTCCGCATAGTGTGAACATGACTTAAGTCATATTCATCGTACGACATGTGGTCTTTAAAATCCGCACAAACCTTGGTTTAATCAAATTGACCCAATCATGAACCCAAATCAATTTGGGTCGAACCCAATTTGATTTGGCTCATTAAATCAGCCCAATTGCAATCCATTCCACTTAATTCTTCTTCCATTAACTCACTAATACTTAGTGGGTTAATTCAATCACCAATCATATTGATGATTGATTTCTATTATGATTCCAAATCATAATTATGATAGTCTGACTAATTAAATTTTCTATGTGTGTGATTCCGTAGGTTCTATTCTGACTGGGAACCTCTTGGTGCAGTTAGCATATGATACAGTCCCTCTATCATGGATTCCGACGTGATGGAGGTTATGGATATCTCGTCAAATGCCATCGTCTGTCATATGTCAAATTTATACGACTTCCAGTTCGAGATATGAAAAACTCTTTTTCCAAAATACCTGATCAGAAATTTATCGAACTTAGTCTCATAAATCACATAGGATCACTCCTAATCTATCAAGGTCGATAGATCCCATCTAGATGCAACCCTATTCCAAAATGAACCTACTACAACCAATTCGCACTACAAGGACCCAAATGACTAGGGCCCAAGTTCACATGCCCGTCAAACTACAGCAACCTTACAGTGAATAGCTGAGGCATTGCAGGTCAAAGGACCAGTCATACAACTGCAGCATAAGTAGTCAGTAACGAGTGGATAGACATCCATGTGACTACTATCTTTGGTCGCGCTCGGTACCTTGTTCTCTAACAAGTATTTGCATAATCACTCCAGTGTCTCTACACCGTGGACTCGAGACTCGTCCATCTGACTAAGTGATCTATGCACTAATCTCAGCGGATCGATCACCGTCCCTTGTGATGGATCCATCAATCAGGAGCATTTAGAAATTAATCCCTAATGACACATGCCTCAAATTCTCAACTCCTTGAAATTATGTGTCATCATCTATTAATTTCTTGGACGATTCATGGACATATACAAACATAAATGAAAAATAAATTGTCCAATCTTATTTATTAATAAGTATCAAATTACAAATTTATGCCCCAGATTATAAATATGCGTCAGCCACATTGGCTTCTAGGGCATACTTGTTGCCCAAGGTGACAAGCCAAGAGGGGGGGTGAATTGGTTTCTCTTAATTTTTACTATATTACTTATGTCAATTGATGAGTTAGTGGAATTTAACAAAGCACAATACAAACACACAAGAAGTATAGTGGTTCGGTGCTCTCCTAAGCACCTACGTCCACTCCCCAAGCGACCCCTTGGAAATTCACTATAATCCCACGGATTATAGTTGGATTGTTTTTCGGGCTCACAATCCAAAAACCTTTACACTTTGGTTTTCCGGGTTCACCAAAAACCTATGTTGGTTTTACGGGCTCACCAACGAACCTATGTTGGTTTTCCGGGCTCACCAACGAACCTTTACAATTGGTTTTACGGGTTCACCAATCAACCTACACTGTTGGTTTTGCGGGCTTACCAACAAACCTTTACAAGGTGATTAATAAAAGAAGTAAGAAGATTTAAGCTCCTAGATGAGCAAATATAACAATATAATCTACAAAGAAGAGTTTAGAGAATAGTTATCGCTTATTGAGACTTCTCTCTTCTTTGTCAAGGATGATTCACTCTTCAAGAGTGGATGGAGCTCTTAATGACTCTTGGAATCTGCTCAACCACTTTCTTTTTACTCTTGATGAAGCACTTGGATGAAGAAGATTAGGGCACTTGTCTTTCTTGTGTACTCTTTGATATTTTGCAAAAGGATTGTTTCTCTAATGAATAGTGCCACTTTAAATAGTTTTCTTCATCCATTGGACAAGCCCCAATGGTTAGAATTCAAAAACTAGCCGTTACTCACTGTTGGAAGGACAAAAAGTACTTCTACAGAACTAGCCGTTATGCTTCTGCCCGTGCTTGGGTCGACTCAACTTTTACGGGGGTCGACCCAACTTTCACTTGGGTCGACTCAACCTTTCCTTGGGTCGACCCTCTCAGAACCACAGAACCTTGCAATTCAGCCTTCCTTCACTTGGGTCGACTCAACATCTTTTTTGGTCGACTCAAGGTTCAGTTGGGTCGACTCAACTTCCACTTGGGTCGACCCTCTCAGGGTTTCCAGAGAACCTATTTTGAATGTCATTGCCTTTGGGTCGACCCTCTCAGTGTTTGGGTCGACTCAAGGTTGGGTCGACTCAACTTCCTCTTGGGTCGACCCTCTCAGTGTTTCCAGAGAACTACTTTCTTGAGGCTTGAGAGACTTGAGGTTTGGGTCGACTCATGCTTTCCTTGGGTCGACCCAACTACTGTTCATCCGTGCCATTTTTGCAGAAGTGTGCCAGATGCTTTCTTGATGTGCCGGGGTCGACCCAATCAACCTTGGAGTCGACTCAATCCACACTTTGCTGCAACTCAAGGTTAGATTCATCCATATAAACAATGAAATGCATCTTTATCTTATTATACGAATATACTGAGAGTAACAGACTTATAAATGAAGTATCGAATTAATTTGTAACATACTCTTGATTATTGTATTAATCATCAAAATACCACTATCATCCTCAATCTCCCCCTTTTTGATGATTACAAAATATAGAGTATGAGCCTATTGATACTTATCTTAAAATTAGTTTTAAAAGGGCTCAAGTTGCTGAATTTCAGCTTTTCAAATTTGAGAGTGAAGTCTCCCCCTATTTCATCCAAATGTTTCCAATTTGACCTTTTGAATTACTCCCCCTTTCTTTTATATTTCATTAAAGATGAAACTTCAAAAATTTGAGATAAAGCATGAGTTTCAGATTATGTATCGAGGTGTGAAAGGTATGTGCCAAATTCTGAAATTCTATGTGCCAAATTCTGAAATTCAATATAAATTTTAGATTTGATCATTTTCATTGTTACAAATTGCTCCTCCTTAAATATATATGCTTTTCTATTATAATTTTCAACTTGTTTGACAACTTATGTCTCTTTCCTGGCTCAACTTATTTCTCTTTCCTTACTTCTCCCCCTTTTTGTTATCATCAAATAGGTGCATGGGAATAGACACAATAATTAACAAACATTTAAACTTCATTGATCAAAAAGGAATATTTTAGTACAATAATGCCAAAACAAAAACAAATACAATGTTCCTCAATCAAAGTTCAATGTACATGATCAACACAAAATACATATGAGAACTAGATACATATCCTAGGCTCTAATCATAATGCTAATATCAGCCTAGGGGATATCTAATGGCTGTGATCTAGTCCTCATCCTCCTAGCGTAAGTGGCGAGGGGAGGTCGAGCCTGATGGGACTGAGTCTGGCGTGGAGCTCGGTGAGCTGGATGACTCTGTGCCGAAATCTCTGACTCAGCTGCCTATGGCACAGATGGTCCATGAACCTCTCTTTCTCTCCGTAGAGCTCCTATCTGCTCTCTAAGATCACTGATCTCAGCAGTCATGATATCTAGTCTGCTCGTCAGCCCATCAGTGATAGTCCTCGCCTGAGCTGACATAAGCTCAGTCATCCTACTTCAAAACTCATCTGTCTCCCGCAGGAACAGATGACGAAGGTCCAGCCTCTGAAGGTCCAGTAGGATGATCCGTATGCTCCTCATCCTTAGGGATGGGGTCTCCAATCTCTGGTGCATCACCCTGAATCCCAGCTCCAGTACGTACCCACTGCCCGTTCACCTTCTCGTAACCCATGCGAATAAGGGTTCGTGCAGTGTATGTGTCAGTGAATAGTAGATACCTGGAGATCTCTCCCTCTACAGATATATCGTGCTGTCGGAAGATCAAGGTGAGTATCATACCATAAGGCAGAAAGACTCTGGAGTTGCAAATCACCTTCCTCATCTGCCTCAGTATCATGGCCGGGAGATTCAGGAGAATACCCTGAATAATATGCTCCATCACAACTAGATCTCGCTCTGAAATGAGATCAAATCTCCCGCTCTTCAGAACAGAATCCGACCAATGAAGTTGTACAATAACCTCATTTCTGCAGAAAGAGAGCTTGCTATAACATTCTCCGAGTAGTCGAAGTCTTCATTCTCAAGAATTAACTACAAGGCTCTCAATTTATTTTCTGGCTTTTCTGGAGTTGCTCCTTCGCAGGGGAGATGAAGCAACTCACTCAAACTCTCTTCGAAAACTCGAACCCTAACTCCTCGAACTTCCGATATAAGCCCTCCCATCCCAGTTTTGAGGAAGGCATAGAACTCACGGACTAGTCCCGGGTATATCACCACATCTAGGGAGCAAAGATACTCCCATCCTTGCCTTCGGATCCATTCCCCCAAACGGAACCCTTCTTGATCCAAGAACTCGGAATGGATCCTTCTCCCCGTTGTAACCGGTCTCCCTGCAAACTTTGCAAGTTGTACTGAAGGGGAGGGAGGAGGAGGTGGCTCTACATGTTTCTCACCTTGTGGAGACACTGTAGATGGCTCTGTAGCTTCTCTATCCGCACGTGTGATCCGTGAGACTCTCCCGGATCGCTTGGCTACGGCTCTCTTGGGTCCCATTTCTCCAAGATCTTGAAGTAATCTACTGTTTGGAGATGATTGGAGGAGATTTGAGAGTGAAAAATAGGGTTTTCGGAAGAGGACAAAGTGAAAACAGTGCCCTAGATAGCTCACGGGTCTCCCTTTTAACAGTGGGGTCCCGACGTTGGGTCGACTCATGAATTTTTCTTGGGTCGACTCAACGTTGGGTCGACCCTATTCTGGGTTGGGTCGACCCAAGTTCAGAAATTTTTCCTTTCTCTTTCTTTTTCCTTCTAAAAATTTTTCTTGCTTCCAATTCTTACAAATTCTTTATGGGACAATGATACATGAGTAAGGAATCTATAGATGACAAGTTTGACTCATGTTTCATGGGTTTTTAGAAATGGGAGGAGTGTATCATGAGACTGCTTGCTCCCTTTTTATATCTCTTCAATAAAAAGGATCACATATGCCTAATTCCCTCCTAAGCGTGCAGAATCTATCTTTACTCAAGGGTTTTGTGAATATGTCAGCTAATTGTTTCTCAGTACATACATGCTCAATACATATGTTTCCATTTTGCACATGATCTCTAATAAAATGATATCTTATTTCAATGTGTTTGGCTTTAGAATGCTGAACCGGATTTTTAGTAAGGTTGATGGCACTAGTATTGTCACACTTTATAGGAATGTTATCTAGCTTAACTCCATAGTCCTCTAGTTGTTGCTTAAGCCATAGTACTTGAGCACAACAACTGCCGGCAGCTATATATTCAGCTTCAGCTGTCGACAGTGCCACTGAATTCTGCTTTTTGCTAAACCATGATACTAAGTTATTTCCTAAAATTGACATGTTCCACTAGTGCTCTTCCTATCTAATTTGCATCCAGCAAAATCAGCATCTGAGTATGCAAGCAATCTAGACAGGAGTCTCTCGAGTACCATAATCCTATGTTTGTAGTTCCTCTTAAATATCTAAGGATTCTTTTAACAGCACTTAAATGTGACTCCTTAGGATCTGATTGGTATCTAGCACATATTCCTACACTAAACACGATGTCTGGTCTACTAGCAGTAAGGTCGAGCAAGGATCCAATTAATCTTTCTATAAGCTTAATATCAATTTCTTTTCCTTCTCATCTTTG